>NW_020442462.1:1668456-1670525 GCF_000699045.2 Agrilus planipennis | reverse complement strand
CGTTGCTGCTTCCTTACATTACATTTTGTGTTACCGTTAAATATCTCTAACATTTTAAGCTCCAAATATATTTTAGTTTTTAAGTTTGTCCAACAAACTTTGTATCAACCGTACATGTTTCATTTTTTCTCTTTTTCATTTTTTAATTAAAATACATCACAAGAAGCAGTAAAACCAGGCAGCATATCAAAAATTAGCATAGCGAACATGAAAAGTTTGCACTTCTTGCATAGTTAGATCTGTTATCGTTATTTTGTTGGAAGGGTTGAACCATCCTGGTCCGGATCCGGCTGTTACGTCGCGCATCAGATGTCAAATAAAGGTTTCCTGCATTTCACAGGCCTGATCCATTATTTATATCCTCCAGTGGGTAAATAATGAATCGCATTCAGTTTAAAGTGAACTTTAAAGAGGTTAAGTGGTTTTTACAATTGGAATGTTGTAATTAATCTTTACCTTTATTTAATTTTTGATAGTACCTATCTACCTGTAGATGAACCGTCTTTAATACGAAGTTAAGCAAAATCCAGTGAAAACTGTCCATAAGTAATACAAATACTCTATACTTAATAAATGATGATCATAATTAACCAAACTTTTATATGCGTTATATATATGATTTGTTTTTATTTTAATTTGAAATAAATAAAAGAAAACATTAGAAATGTTTCAGAGTTTTTATTCGAGCATTTTCACTTTGTTTTGACCGATACACTTATTAACAAAACCGAGTTGATATTTACAAACTATTACAACAGGGGTTAGTATAAATTGATATTTATGTTCAATTGTTTTCAAAATTTGTTTTGTTTTTGGTATAACTTTAAAACCCTCCAAAAGTCATTGCTCTCTGCTTTTTGAAATGTATGATTGCCGTAGTCTATTAGGATTGATTCTCCTCCCTCTTCGGTGATAACACCGTTAGAGTCGTTTATCCGACGTTTCGCCAGTGTTGCCAATTCGAGGGATTTATTCCGATTCGAGGGATTCTCGACGTTCTCGTGGGATAAAGGGATTTTTCCTTATTTTTGCGGGATTTTTTGTAATTTGCTATTTTCTGGTTGGTTTTATTTAATTTTGTTGACCTGTTATTATATTATGAAGGCGCTCATTTTTCTAATTGTAAACGTAAAATTTTGTCAGCTATAATCGTATAATGCTGTACGATGAAACGGTTGATATAGACGGCGATGTGCGTTCAAGCCTACTGGTGAAGCCTGCACGTACCTGCTCAAGACCCTACAATAAATTGTCTTGAACTCTTTTGAATTGTATATTGTTTTCGTATCATTGTATGGTCTTCTTGAGAGTGACCAGTCAACAGAGTAGAAACAGATGTTAAAACTAATAAAAATAAATGTTTGAGTTGGTGTAGTATTGTTCCGAAATCCGAACATCTAAACATCTAAACCCCTAAGGTCTGGTTTTGTCTGCATTTTTGGGAAACAAGATAATTACATACAATAAAATTATCGGTATTGTGCTATCGACACGAAAAGTTGTCCATGTTTACAGAAATATTGTATATTTTTTTCTTCGAATAAACGATTAAATTAACAAATTAAAAAATAATAATAGTAATGTTATATTTTTAGAGAAAATATGGGACTCTTTGGTCGTGCGCGTGGAGGCATTTTTAAAGAAAATATGGGATTTTTTGGACCTGCGTGTGGGATTTTTTCCTGTAGTAGGTTGGCAACAGTGCCTGCCAACCTATCTCGCCTGTTTCTTATTGACCACCATAGTGTCCTGTTCACCTATTCTTTCTAATACCGCTTCATTTCTATAACCTTTTTTATCCATGGTATCCTCATCGTTTGCCTGTAACACCACATTTACAACGTTCTTAACCTTTTCTTATCTGCAGCAAATAGTACTATTTATTGAACTCAGAATAGAAAGGTAATAATCTATTTTGCTTGGTAGGTATTCATTTAATAAAGCACCCAAACCAAGGCTCCTATCGGCATAATGGATCATTACGTTCGAAGAAATACAATGGTTTACTTTGTAAGCACGTTAAAATGAGGAATTTGTGCGGGTTTGAAAAATGGTATATCTCGTACATT
>NW_020442462.1:1648675-1665771 GCF_000699045.2 Agrilus planipennis | reverse complement strand
TAAAATGACGTTTGAATAATTATGCAAACGTCATTTTATTCGCCAGAACTCCAGGCGATACAATTTGTGTGCTCGCACTTTTTTTGCTTTATCCAACCCGTATCAACTGATTCAATTATCGTAACTCGTAAGTGACGATCTATCTTTTACACAAACAAAATTTACAGGGCGTTCGTAAAAAGAGATCATTTTAAGAAATATTTTACGTTTAGGTTAAGAGATAAATAAAATTATAACATCAGCATCATAAGATCGTCAGTCCTAAGACTGATTGGACACGCTCCTCCACTTTTCCCTATCCTGACCTAACCGCATTTCCCTAAAACTACAACATTCCGCATCATTACCTTTTTGCGAACAGTAATCTAATCTAGGTCTAGCTATACCCTTCCTAACTCCTGTTTCTGCCTCTAATATGTCTCTGACTAGACCTTCATGCTTGAGAAGGTATCCTACCAACGTATCTCAGCTATTTTTTATTGGCTTCCACAGAGTCCTCTGAAATTTCTAAATTTACCGTTCGCGAGCATAGAAGTGACTTCTTTTTATTGAAGGCGACTCGACCCTGCATTAACCTCTGCTTTATATCCTTACTACTCCTTCCGTAGTTCCTAGATACCTAAAATCAGCGACTTCTTTTAATCATTCGTCTCCTATCTCCATATTCGCTTTTTCTCTACTTTTTCTACCCTTGCATACCAGTAATTTTCTTTTAAATTTATTTATTTTCATTCAATACTGTTTTGTCAATACCGCTTCCATTTTATTTAAAGCTATCTCCAAGTCCTCCTTGCTAGATGCTAATACAGCTATATCATCTTCAAATATAAGCATACTAATCTTTTGTCCCTGCATCCCTACAGTTGTACTGTCTTTAATGATGTTGATCGCGTCTTCGATGTATAGATTAAAAAGTGGCGGTGACAGTGTGCATCCTTGTCTGACCCTTCCTAATATTTACTTCTCTACGTTGCTGCTTCAGCTCTATAACTGCCTGTTACTCTTTATACAAAGTAATAGTACCTACAGTTAGTAATTGTATATGTATGTATAGATGGTGATACTGTCATGTAGTGGATACATTTTACAAAATAATATTTTTCGTTATTCCTGAATTCGATTTAATTTACGAAATACGGAACTCCTACAAGGAACCGAACTACGAAATTATGCTTATTGTTATGCCAGAACATATATCGAGTCCAATTTGTGAAACGGGGAACATCTCCGCCGAATTGGTGCGCAAAACCGCCACGTATGTAGGCCGTGATCGGGTTTCGATGTTGTGTTTGGCGGAAATGTAAATAAGCAATATGTGGGGTCCTAAACTATAGGGGGGCAAGTAAAATGTGTGTAAGGAGACACTAAGTAAGTCTGTGAAGACATCAGAAAGTTTGGGTGAAGAAATCATGGAGTTCAGTTCTGCAAATTTGAGAATCGCTAAGTGCTAATGTCGGCTAGTTCAAATATCACCCAAAAACGAAATATCCGCTGATGGTAGATTTCGAGTCGCTAGGGTGCATCTCCCAGGAAACCGCAAATAAATCAACTTAAGACTTTATAAGCTTGATCTACCAGGTTGCCTTTTGGCTCTTGATTTCAGATTACTTTTAATACTTTTTTTAGTCGTTAGAGATAGATTTGTTTATCATTATTCAACCTATTTGTTAATTTTATTATCGATAATCTTCAATTGCATGCAGGTTACAGGAATTTCATAACTCTAGGCAGAATCATATCTTGTTGGATTTTTAACCCTTATAGGCTTCTGTCTCGTATTCTTTTATTGCTTATTGCTTACCAGATATTGGTGGTGACACACCAGAACAATTTTTGATTTTGTCACATAATTTAGAGTTAGTTACGTTTTGTCCTTCTTCTTGTTAACTTGCGTTTTTAATTCATATTTTCTTCGTTGTGCCTGTAGTTCTAATCCGTTATTTCATAGTTAATAATTCATTTGTAAATGTAGTGTTTTATATCGAGTTTCATTCGCTCCTTTAAAACCAACATTTTGAGAAAGTACTGCTCGTGATTTCACTCCAAATAATCACTCCCATATATAAACTACTATCAATTTAGTTGCTTACTTAGTTCAGTTTATTACTGTAGCTCCTCGAATCACTGTAAATGGTGCTAGTTACTTGGTCGTTAATTTAACATGCATTTTGGTGGACAAAAGCGCCAAAGCATAACGTCACAATATACTTTCAGTCATTAGTAGACTACAGTTTCTTAAAGTTTGAACTTGAACGAAAAGAGTCCTCGGTTATGATATCCTATCTTCAATTTATTTAATCCGATCTTTACAAACTGTAATTAATCCAAGTAGGTAATTAATTAGAAACGTTTCTTTATAACAAATGCGAATACTACGGATAAAAATCAGCAAGCTTAGAGTAGAGGTATAAAGCGGCGGAGGCGCCAGAAATTTTCATTAGCCTTCGACTAATTAACTAGTGCTTCCGGTGACTTATTTAATAAGGTGTTGTGCCGTTTCGCTCAAGAAGTAATGCTAACGGTAATTCACCTGCTAACTTTGTCGTTCCGTAGTCAGCTTGGCTTCTTCTACCCTTCCCGTCTAATTTACCGGGGTAAGGTTCAAATAAATGTGCCACTCAAGTTTGTGAGTGCAGGTAATCTAATAAACGTTGTCGCAATTACTGAATTTCAAATTGCACGTGTACCGTGTTTTAGCTAATTCCGAAGTAGAGGGAGGTAGTGGATAGGTGCTCGTAGTTCCGATTCAATTGATACATCCGAGTAGCTCTTCAGACACAAATTAGCCCCGGTATTGCCCTCGAAACACAATCAAGGTAATCGTTTCTGGATAGGAATATTGCCAAGAAAAGGTTTCCATACCGCTGTCGCTGTCGTTTCGTCGGGCAATTTTCTGAAATTGTTGTTCGCGGAAAAATGTCGAAACGAACGTTCCGCTTTGTATTGAAAACAATAAAAAGTTTATCAAAACAGGTCTGAATAAAGAAACGCGATTGGCACCAAAACAATAAAATAACCCAAATCGTTCGAAAGAATAAAACGTATATATTGTTTGAAAGCAAATAAATAAATAGCTTTTGGGTAGGCTTTTTAACTGAAAAAAAAAATAATTTAGGTTATAAATTCTTGCATATTTAGAAGTATATACGTAGATATTTCAGTAACAAATAGAAATAAAAGTAGGTATGGTACATTAAAGGAAAATAGTAAACCCATGTGGCTTAATAGCAGGTAGTAGGTATTAGTGTAAACATAGGGATGAAATTGTGAGAAGTTACTATTAAACATCATGGGAAGTGAACAGGAAGTTAAAGTACATTCAACACTACATATTATGCGATTGTATATGATAAGGATGGGCCTTAGTCATGTTTGTATGTTGTTTGTCAATTTACACCAAATTTTTTAGGTTGATGATCTGAAATCTGGTTTATCATCTTTATTATATTTTGTAGAGCAAATATTAACTTAAAATTAATGCTTACATTATTATCTTTAGTTTCTAATTAAGATTGCACTTAAATGTCGTTCGTCGGTAATATACATACATTCATGTATATAAGAATGCAATACAAAATTGTTAAGAGAAGGTTCGAGAAGTATTTTAATGGTCTTTCCGAAAAATTCGAGAACATTCCATTACAATAGATATAAACCCATGACTGGTAGGTAGGTGCTTGAGCGCTGCAAACTTTCGTATTTCCAAAATTTGTCCATCAATTTTTAAAGATCAATTCCGTCAACAGTATTTATAGACAAATATGCAACATCGCAATAAGATTCAATCTGATTTGGCATATCAATGATTTAATGTAACTAACTTTTAAGATGTTTTATTAATGTAGAAAAGCTGCACCAAAGAATCGGAAATCTCATAAGAATCCGTACGAATTTAGATGATTCGGGTACAATAGTACTGATTTCGTTTTCTCGCAAAAATTTAACATTGCCTTTTATTATCTATTGTTGGATGTTATGCCATATAGTCCAATGTTGTATTGATACTAAATGATTGATAAATGAACATTGTAGAAATATGCTTGTTACTCGAGATAAAAATGTTCAGTTTCTCAGAGTCTCTGAAAGCGAGACTCGAGCAGACTCGAGTCTCCGTCTCTCATCGAGTCTCTCTGGTGTCGCTGAGAGAGACTGTCGAGAGACTGTCAAAAAAACTGTTTAGCGTCTCTGAACGAGAGACTCAAGTCGGTCATAGAGAAATACTCATTTCGTATCCAGCCTCTGAACGAGAGACTCGAATCATCTCTCTCAATAAGTGGTGTCTTGATAGACATGGTTAAAATTTTTTAAGTTCAACATATTGCAGAGATTACAGTCTTTCTACGAGAGTCTCAAGTCTCTTAATTTTTCAATTTTATTCATTCAGTCTCTCTGTGAGAGACTCGAATCTCTGAATTAACAATTTTATCGTTCGCGTCTCTCATACAGAGACTGTGAGAGATCCATAAAAACACCAAGGCAATAACTGAGAGACTGTGAAAGACTGTGAGAGACGCCCTCAGAGACGCTGAAAGACTCTGAGAGACTGGACAGAGACTGAAAATATTTGTCTAGGGTACTGTTTTTGTAATTATCTTGCTACGTAGTTGTACAAAAAAATTGGTCAGTCAATATAATTTCTGTTCTATTGTAAGTAAAAGAATAAAGGAAGTTATTACCTATATACTTCCTTCTCTTTATGTTATGAATGTACGTATTTCTTTAACGAATTTTTTTACCGATTTCGTTCTTCGTAACGAGCGAAGAAAAAAGTCGCGTTTTGAGAAAACACTGGAGAGTATAGAAAACTGAAATTCGCGAGGTTGTGTCGAGCTTGTTAAAACAATACTCGGATGTTAAACAATGGAGAAAATACTGTCGATACAGAAAGAGGTCAATTATAAAATGCAAACATTTATTGGAAATTCCAGACGTTGCTGATTCGACTCATTCGTATCGCTCGAGGCGATTCGTTAAGCTTTTCATTTCATCAAACTTTACTTTTATTGTAAGCGAACTTCGTTTAGAACTGAGGGACGTGATTTAGCGCGCAGCATAAACGAGAACTAAAAGTTAATTGAGCGAAATCGAGAAAACGATAAACTATTGAACAGATATATTACCATAACGTATTCTGTTTATACAGAGTAACGGAGAATAAAACTTTAAAGGAATCTCCTCATGTGACGAAACGTTAGAAACCATTCCGATCTAACTTAAAATTCTTATCAGTTCTCAGACTTAACCTATTATATCTTTCTACAACATTGTGTATTTACTATGTACTTGTCAACTAATCTTAATGGTTGTGGCTATTACAGTGTGTGTAGCCAACTATACCGCATATTTAGACCCGTTCAATTTTTTCCAATTGTTTTCTTCCTCCTCGAATATGTATGTATTTTTAATAAAAATAAAAAATTATTGTTCTGTATGATTTTCTTGCCGTTGCAATAGAAAAAACTAAAATATTGGTATGCAAGGGAAGAAACAGTAGGGAAAGAGCGGATATAAAGATGGGAGACGAAAAATTAGAAGAAGTGGCTGATTTTAGATATCTAGGAAGTCAGATAAGTCAGGACGAAAGGAGTAGTAGGAATTTAAAGCAGAGGATAGCGCAGGGTCGTGTCGCCTTTAATAAAAAGAAGTCACTTCTATGCTCGCGAACGGTTAATTTATAAATTCGAAAAAGGTTTTTAAAGGTGTACGTTTGGAGCGCGCCGTTGTACGGATGCGAAACATGGACAGTGGGCGCGGCGGAAAGGAAATAGTTAGAAGCGTCCGAAATTTGGTGTTATAGGCGAATGATGAGGATACCGTGGATAGAGAAGGTTAGAAATGAAGGGGTATTAAAAGGAATAGCAGAGCAGAGGAGTTTAGGGAAGTCAATAAAAATAGGCCAGATAGGTTGGTAGGACACCTTCTCAGGCATGAAGGTCTAGTCAGAGACATATAAGAGGCAGAAACAGGGGCGAGGAGGGGTAGAGGTAGACCTAGATTAGATTACTGTTCGCAAATAGTTAAGGATGTGGGTTGTTCTAGTTTTAGGGAAATGCGAAGTTTAGCTCACGTGTTCAACCAGTCATAGGAGTGACGACCTTATGATGATGATGCGATAGAGAACGCTTTAAATTTTTGTAAAATTCTATTGTAGTTGTCCAATTAATACCCAAATTTATACACTTAACTTACATAATGCTTGTCAAATATTCATTCAACTACTTTGATAAATATCACCAAATTTTATTTGCTTGTCGTTTTTATATAATTTAGAAGTAATTTTTAGTGACAGATTCTCAAATATCTTTACTTTAGAATTTATATGTAGATACTACTACTTCGTTTGAGAGGAAAATTAAATCAGGATAACCGACGAACTAAAAGTAGGAAAACGTTTTGCATATAAGGTTGTTTTGAATAGGATTTTGAAAAGGTCTAGAGTAGCAGAAAGGATCGGACGATATGATTGTAGTATCCTTTGCATCCCGTATGCACCCTGCGTTCCTGTCTAGTTGGCAACACGGTCACGTACCTACGTATCCATATCATTGTATTCCAAAAGTGCCACAACGCCTCCCATACACACGTATTACATTATATATACAACTACCTACATACATGTTCACGTACAAACACATATATGTGTACGTATGATTAGCAAGGGCGTCTAGTCAGTGGTAGATCTAAGGGGGAAACGGGCCTAAGAATGCCATACCCAAAATTTGAAATGGGGAAAAATACAAATGTAATGAAGAAGTGTAACTGAAATACGAAACGACTCTTAACGAAGCATTAATTAATGCTGAAAATATTACTGCAAAATTGATCCAAATTTGGACCGGTTTAATTATTTGGAAATTTTGAGTGTGTTTGTTTGTTTGTTACCATTTCTCGCCTTGATTAGTCAATCGATAATCCTGAAATTTTGTACACACATTGCCAGAGCTTTAGAAAACAACATAGGGTACTTTTTATCCAGAAAAAAAAATTGTTCCTGAGGAATAGAAAAAATTAGTTTTATGTGGTCGTCGATAATTTGTGATATGCTCTAAGGACTTCAACGCGAGCGACCTTATCATGAAATTTTGTACACACATTGCCAGAGCTTTAAAAAACAACATAGGGTACTTTTTATCCAGAAAAAAAAAATTGTTCCTGAGGAATAGAAAAAATTAGTTTTATGTGGTCGTCGATAATTTGTGATATGCTCTAAGGACTTCAACGCGAGCGACCTTATCATGAAATTTTGTACACACATTGCCAGAGCTTTAAAAAACAACATAGGGTACTTTTTATCCAGAAAAAAAAAATTGTTCCTGAGGAATAGAAAAAATTAGTTTTATGTGGTCGTCGATAATTTGTGATATGCTCTAAGGACTTCAACGCGAGCGACCTTATCATGAAATTTTGTACACACATTGCCAGAGCTTTAAAAAACAACATAGGGTACTTTTTATCCAGAAAAAAAAAATTGTTCCTGAGGAATAGAAAAAATTAGTTTTATGTGGTCGTCGATAATTTGTGATATGCTCTAAGGACTTCAACGCGAGCGACCTTATCATGAAATTTTGTACACACATTGCCAGAGCTTTAAAAAACAACATAGGGTACTTTTTATCCAGAAAAAAAAAATTGTTCCTGAGGAATAGAAAAAATTAGTTTTATGTGGTCGTCGATAATTTGTGATATGCTCTAAGGACTTCAACGCGAGCGACCTTATCATGAAATTTTGTACACACATTGCCAGAGCTTTAAAAAACAACATAGGGTACTTTTTATCCAGAAAAAAAAAATTGTTCCTGAGGAATAGAAAAAATTAGTTTTATGTGGTCGTCGATAATTTGTGATATGCTCTAAGGACTTCAACGCNCCGAGGTGGACCACCTACTCCGACAGTTCTCCCCCCCCCCCCGAATCTTCCCCACGCTTAACAAATTTCCTTTCTCATTCCTCTCCCAAATCCCAACCCTCCATTCCTTTCCCGGGGATGAGTAACCCTCAAGGTTTATCTCCCCACTCGAGGAGGGGTTTTAGTCGGTAAAAATCCGACACTACCTCCCTTCAGGGGGTGTCTTTTGAAGATTTCCCATTTGTGCTTTTATCTACATTGTTTTCATTTTTGTTGTTATCTTTGTTATTGTTACTACTGTTGTATTATCTTGTTCTTTTCGTCACTCTGTTCTTCTATGTATGTTCCATTCTCCTTGTGCCTTTTTCTTACTTGTGTTTTTCGTTTGTTATTGTTATAAATTGTTATTTGTTATTGTTAGTGTTTTCTTGATATTTAAATAATATCCACCAAAAGACACTAAAATTCAAAGGAAGTTTTACTTTACCCTTTTCTACGTTCATTTCATTCATTGCACCACCCACCCGCCACTGACACAGATATATGCATGGGGTTGTTAGTCTACTCGTGCCACGCTTACTTATTGTACGATAACCTGGACGAGGCGCTACTTTCAATAAACTTTGTAACATAATCCTATCGAGCAGCTATTATTATTATTATTCTTTGTTCCTCGTACAGTCCCGTGGATTTGTATTCGTTCGTTAGTCTGCGTATCTCCCTGTGACCCCTTATCAATAGATAAGTACTACTACGCTTGGTCCAGGACAAGTGTGCGATATTATTTCTATGGAAATGGTCCAAGAACGCTGAAGGAAGCGAGACGTGGAGCTATTCAAATGGAGAGAACGCTTCGTTTAATGGAATTGGGCGGTTATTTCTCGTTTTTGTTTTGTTTTGTGCATCTTCTGTCTCCGCATTACGTTTCCTTTGGAAATTTTCTTCATGGGACCGGTTTTAGTTCAAATCCCTTCAATGGTTACGGAATTGATAGATAAGCACATTGTCGTAATGACTTACCGATAACTGTGTCGAATTTGGTGAAGAGGATTGGATTACTAACGCGAAATGAAATGGATCGACAGCTATCGAGATTCTAACAGTTTTGAGGATGAAGGGAATAATGGATTACCCAACAGGCTGAGTGGAGATTTCTTAAAGGGTCCCGCGACATTGACAAAGAATTAACCTAAATATGGTTACTTGCTAAATAAAATTGTGTGAAAATCTAAGAAGTTTGATTTTCATTTTGATATGGATTTCAATAAGGAAAAAGTCGAATCTATTCAACATTTAAAAGAGTTAATCATTTGAAAACTATTTCATGTAATCTTAAAACTTAAAACCTACCATAAAAAATCCTCACAAGGAGAGGAGAAACGTTGGAGTTGGTAGTGTCTGTTTCATAAAAATAGAAGACCTTCTGCCCTCAAACAGATTCTGATTTTGATTAGCTTAAAAATCATGAAATTTTTGAAATTTTAGTTCTAAAACTGTTTTTCAAAAGTTCCCTTTAAAATAATTTCGTATTCAAAGATGTTTCTTCCTTATTGTAAAAAGAAGCTTTAAATGCCTTTAAGAATCCAAGGGATTAATATATCAGAGGTTCCATTACAACCTGTAAAGATTCCTCCAGCATCACGAAAGTATACAGTTATCTTTCTAAAGTTTCAAGTTATTATATTATTTTGAAATGAAAATGCTATTAAATATTAAACGTTTTTATATTCCCATTTATAGTAAAATTCCAATTGAATTTATAATAGTAAGGTAGTGTCTGTTTCGCAAAAATAGAAGACCTACTTACTACCGTCATACAGACTCTGATTTTGATTAGCTTAAAATTCATGAAATTTTTGGAATTATTAGCTCTAAAACTGTTTTTCAAAAGTTCCCTTTAAAATAATTTCGTATTCAAAGATGTTTCTTCCTTATTGTAAAAAGAAGCTTTAAATGCCTTTAAGAATCCAAGGGATTAATATATTAGAGGTTCCATTACAACCTCTAAAGATTCCTCCAGTATCACGAAAGTCTACAGTGATCTTTCTAAAGTTTCAAGTTATTAAATTATTTTTTGAAATGCAAAAGCTATTAAATATTAAACGTTTTTACATTCCCATTTATAGTAAAATTCCAATTGAATTTATTATAGTAAGGTATTGTCGTTGAAACTGTACAACATGACATTCAAATAAGGATAATTGCCTAAGCTTAACGAAGCCGTCCAAAATAATTCGACATATTTGCTCTATAGAGAGAGAGTGTGTGTACCATAGTGTGAATGGTAAATTAGAGTACAAAGCGCAGTGCTTATTAGCTGCTTTGGTATCAGGTAATGTTATTTGCCGAGTTCACTCTCATTAAGTTCACATTGGTACTCTCTACAGGCAACCAATTACAGGGGATCATTGTTAGCTGACTACCGTTGCACCCGATATGTGTGTTCAACCTAACCTTATTAACCAACATAGGATTTGTACTTAAACTTAGCAAAAAGACAGTGTCTCCAACACGGACCGACCTTGTTTTAATTTTTTTTTACAGAACAATCCGATCACATGTAACGTATTGTCATTAATCGGTCGTTGATGATCCGATACGTAAGCATGTTTTCTAATAAATCGGCTGGTTGGTGCAGTAGTGAATCGGTCGCCTGGACCATTCTCTGCCGATATACAATGAATATTATCATTATAAGGTCGCCAGTCCTAAGACTGATTAGACACGCACCTCTGCTCAATCCTATCCTGAGCTAATCTTCGTATTTCCCTTAAAATTAGAACAACCCACATCCTTAACTATTTGCGAACAGTAATCTAATCTAGGTCTACCTCTACCCTTCCTAACTCCTGTTTCTGCCTCTAATATGTCTCTGACTAGTCCTTCATGCCTAAGAAGGTGTCCTACCAACCTATCTCGCCTATTTTTTATTGACTTCCATAGAGTCCTCTGTTCTCCTATTCTTTCTAATACCTCTTCATTTCTAACGTTCCCTATCCACGGTATCCTCATCATTCGCCTATCACACCATACATCTCAATATTAATTTGAAATCAATTTTCGATTTTTTATCCACTACAAACTTTCCTCAGATTAACGAGGAAAATATTTTTGTTTCTGTTGTCACACCCCCGCCGGGAATCGATCCCGGGACCTTTGGCTTTACGCCCCAATGCTCTGACCACTAAGCTTAATGCTTAGCTTACAAAAATATTTTCCTCATTAATCTGAAGAAAGTTTGTAGTTGATAAAAAATTGAAAATTGATTTCAAATTAATATTGTAAATATTAACCACTATTAGTAATTAACAATGTCATAGGGTTTCACCATACATTTCGAACGCTTCATACTTTTTCTTTTCAGACGCGCCGACCGTCCACGTTTCGCATCCGTACAGCGTCGCGCTCCAAACATACACCTGTAACAACCTTTTTCGAATTTCTAAATTAACCGTTCGCGAGCGTAGAAGTGACTTCTTTTTATTGAAGGCGACTCGACCCTACGCTATCCTGTGCTTTATATCTGACTTATCTGACTTCCCACATACCTAAAATCGGCCACTTCTTCTAATTATTCGTCTCCTATAGTTATATTCGCTATTTCCCCACTTTTTCTTTTTCTATTTTATTTTTATTTTTATTTATTTTCATACGGTACTGTTTTGTCAATAGCGCTTCCATTTTATTTAAAGCTATCTCTAACTCCTCCTTGCTAGATGCTAATACTAGAACATATTATTTATTTAACCAATTTGAAATAAATAAATAAATTTAATAACGTTTAATAGAAACAAATATGAATTCTACAATGCTTCGTTACTTAATTGGAAGACCTTCAGGCATCAGGCGTCTTTACAAAGAATACTTTTGTAACATGTAGCGATACTAGTGGCGTCTGGTGGTGGGTGTGTGCCTCCAACAGACGTTTATAGTGCCAGTGAAAGTTAAATAAGCTAATACTGCTCGAGGGTTCATGATGGACATTTTGAAAATACTACAAAAACAATTATCAAAAATCTGATTATTTACTAGTGATATAAAAAAATCGCTGCAGATACAATAGCATTGATTAAAAAAAGGCTTTAACCCGAGAGACATGAAGTCAGAATAGTTCTGAAATTGAAGAACAAACACAGACTATTCCTGAAAATTGCTGCTGTAAACCATATGTGCCATGCGCTTAAAGAATCAATCAATTTTCACTATAGATATCAAGATCAGCAGTTTAGAGGATCCGAACCTCCTTGGTACATTAAGTGTCTCTGGCGTGTGTTATAGACAGAAATATGCTGTTATAAAGTCGACATTTTCGCATATTTACGCTGTCGATATCGAAAAATCGCGAGGGCAGATAAAGACCTTGTTTTCTTTAATGGATTTTTTATGTAGAAGATGTAAAATATATGGTAATCCTTTCGCGACAGGAAAATCCGAACGAAGCAGGATTTTATCGATTTTGAATGAATTTTTAACAGAACATACCGTGAAATGCTGCAAAAGACTTTAAAAAATAAAAACCAAAGCACACATACATACGGATGTACCTGTGTATGTATGTATGCAATATATTTGGGTCTCGTGATAAAGTTAGGACTAGTTTACTGCAATATGCTATCGGGTCGTATTTATACCTTCTATCTCCTTTAAAGCTTTCGGCTTAATTTGATCATAAACTACTGCTCTTGATACCTACAGGAACATATTTATCTTTGAACTATATAACGTTAGATAGTAATATCTTCGATTTTGAAGTTTCACTGGATGGAGCTCTTCCAATTAACGAAAGACTAAGGAATAAAAATAAAAGTATAAGGTATGCAGATACTAATCCGCTAAAAGGAAATTTCTGGGGTTGATAAAGCTCCCAACTGTGGAGTGAAACGTTGGCCTTTATTTGAATAATAAATCCAGGAATATTTATCTGAAAAAAGTTCTTCTTGGTAAAACAGTAACAATCATATTTTCCAAAAGTTCTGGCTTACAACGAAATGAAAAGTGTAATGTTCATTTTTGCCGAAATAATCGAGATTATTTAATGGGTTCCTTAAGACAAAAATTTTCAGTCTCTCTCCAGTCTCTCAGAGTCTCTGAGAACGTCTCTCAGAGTCTTACACAGTCGCTCAGTTATTGCCTAGGTGTTTTATGGATCTCTCACAGTCTCTGTATGAGAGACTCGAACGATAAAATTGTTAATTCAGAGATTCGAGTCTCTCACAGAGAGACTGAATGAATAAAACTGAAAAATTAAGAGACTCGAGTCTCTCGCAGAAAGACTGGGATCTCTAAAATATGTTGAACTTAAAAAATTTTAACCATGTCTATCGAGACGCCAGTTATTGAGAGATTCAAGTCTCTCGTTCAGAGATTCGAGTCTCTCGTTCAAAGACTGGATACGAAATGAGGATCTCTCTGTGAGCGACTCGAGTCTTCGAAGATGCTAAACATTTTCTTTGACAGTTTCTCGACAGTCTCTCTCAGCGACACCAGAGAGACTCGATGAGAGACGGAGACTCGAGTCTCGCTTTCACAGACTCTGAGAGACTGAACATTTTTATCTCGGTTTAATGTTTTGTCATTTACAGAATAAATTTGATCGTTTAATAGTATGTCGGGAATCAGTGACGAATACGCAAGAGGGGGATCTAATTAAACTACAATACTTAAAACCTCGTAAGATAATTTAAATATAGTTGAAACGATCAAAATTGGCAATGTCTTCTATAAGAATAGACGTATCTTCTTTAATGTTTCCACTTGGGACTGTAGTCATTTGCTGCGCTTTGAACACTCCCTCGTTAAGTCAAGAAATGCCTCATGGGGAGTACAGACAAAGTGAAAAGAGATAACCGAATAAGCGGTGCAGCGATTAGAAGTTGATTTGGTATGCAAAAGATCACGGTCGGCTTTATAATTGCCTTAATTTCCTAAATTCCTGAGAATGTTGAACTTTCTTTAAAGTTCAAATTCTGCTTGTCTGCATCTCTTTCCGTGTTACACATCAATTAGTGTAATGTTATTCCTTTTTCTTTAATAGTGTCCGCTGCAATTCTTAATTGGCATCTCTGTTCTATGTTTACGATATTTCCTACAACGTCTGTCGTAAGTAAAAGTAGACGTTCTGTCAGCAACCGCTCTATTCTATAGGGTTGTTCGGAAAGTCATTTCGTTTTTTTCCCGACAGAGGATTTAACTGTATTCTTTTGCGCCCAACTTCACATTTAAGCCGTATAATTTTTATATGCTTTGAAAGCTTGTGTGTGAAAAATTCCAATTAATTCTACGCAGTAGTTTTTGGTTGGTGCCCTTTTAAATATGGAGAGCGATAAGCAGCATTTTCGACATATCTTACTGTTTTACTACAGAAAGGGTAAAAATGCTGTTCAAGCCAGAAAGAAATTGACTGATGTGTATGGAGAAGGTGTGTTGACAGTACGCCAGTGCCAGAACTGGTTCGCTAAATTTCGATCCGGCAATTTTGATGTCGAAGATGCACCACGTTCGGGAAGGCCGGTTGAAGCTGATAAAGACGCGATAAAGGCATTAGTTGATGTGAACCGGCGAATAACAACACGTGAGATCGGATTGAGGTTAAATTTATCAAATTCAACAGTTTATGACCACTTGAAAGGCCTGGGATTATCCTCGAAGCTCGATGTATGGGTTCCCCATGTTCTCACAGAGAGAAATCTGTGTCGCCGCATTGACGTCTGCGATTCGCTTCTCAAACGTCACGAAAATGATCCGTTTTTGAAGCGCATCATCACTGGGGACGAAAAATGGGTTGTATACAACAACGTCAAACGCAAGAGGTCATGGAGCAAAAAAGATGAACCGGCTCAAACCATTTCCAAAGCCGATATTCACCAAAAAAAGGTGATGCTGTCTGTTTGGTGGGATTTTAAAGGAATCGTTTTTTTTGAGCTTTTACCGGATAACACAACGATTAATTCGGAAGTCTACTGTCATCAGCTGGACAAACTGAATGATGCACTTCAACAGAAAAGGTCAGAACTAATCAACAGGAAAGGTGTAGTGTTTCACCAAGACAACGCGAGACCTCACACAAGTTTGGTCACTCGCCAAAAGCTTTTACAGCTTGAATGGGATACAATGCTACACCCACCATATTCTCCAGACCTGGCACCATCGGATTATTATTTGTTCCGGTCACTCCAAAATTTTTTAGACGGTAAAACCTTCACCTCAAATGAGGAGGTCAAAAACCTCCTCGATCAGTTTTTTGCCAGCAAAGACCAAAAATTTTATGAGCGTGGAATTATGCTACTACCAGAAAGATGGCAAAAGGTGTTGGACCAGAACGGTCAATATATAATTTAATAAAGTATTTGTTTATTATACGAAAACTGTCTTTCATTTCCACAAAAAAAAATGAAATAACTTTCCGAACAACCCTATAGTTGAAAGAAAATAGTAAATGTGACAGTTTTATTGAAGTCCCAACCATAGTAAGGTACAAAAACTTGTAAAGAATACTGAAAACGCCTTGAAACTATCCGAGTCAAATTGTTAAGCGTATGCCATAAAAATGCTTTCAAAAGTTTAACTTCAGCTTGTTAAAATCAGAGAATAGAAACATGGCTAGTTTTACCTATTTTATGTGGAAATCGTAAAGACGGTCGCTGGAGATTCATAATGCCTTAGGGAGACGAGTCCCTTCAGGTATGCAGAAATTCCAAGACTGCATACGAGATCAGATATATATCTTCTATAATATAAAAGTGAAATACAACATATCTTTAGGCGCATCTATTCACCATTGATTTTAGGAAAACTACTTCGACAAGTTACTAGTTTGATTTTTGTCTCAGTTTTATTTCCGTAATAAAAGTTTTAATGTTCTTTCCCTTCTTGGGATTTCAAAGCAGTAACTGACGATGTTATTTCCGTAAGGGGAAGTAAATCTTCTGTTTCCCGATCTTTGTGAAGTGGTCGAAAAAATAAAACGATTACATACACTGCAGAATCGATTTCCGATTATCACCTTCGAAATAGTAGAATTCATTAAGTAACTTGTAATAATCTCAATTTTGAGATGGTTTTTTAAAAATTATTTCAAGTTTCTTAATTATTACAATTTAGCTTGTAATATCAACTAAATTTATTTCTGTTGGGACTTTTTTTTGCAAATTCGGGTCCAAATTGTAATTATTATTTTATCTTACGAAGTAAGTGGGATAAATTGTAAATATCGCTTTAATAATTAGGTAAATTTTCTATTTTAATTTTCTCCGTGTACAATAAAATTCTCGTGCAATTAATTTACGTATAAGTAGAAGTAGACGTAGACGTTATGAATTTTCAAAAGGGACTTTTTTACAATTTTCCAACATTTTTCAGCGAACAAAGGGTCAGTTAAGTTGACCAAAACCTCATTTTATAGGTTTGCCACTTCTCTATAGCTTTTGTGTTCTAGTTAAAACGATATTTTTTCGTAGTTTTCTCAATAAAAAAATTTTTGGCAATTTTTCATAGTTTTCTGAACGCAATTTTATCGTAAACGATAATTGACTCTTTAAAACCCTGTATAGTCCATAACTCGCTACTTTTTATTCTACTAATCGCTCCCTTCCTTGTATAAGAAGAAAGGAAAGCTGTTAGTTCTGTATCTGAAAAATAGCCAATGGGATAATACCCGTTGGTCACCTATACCCAGAAGGGGTATGTGTAGTGGCTGCAAAAGTTAATAAATTTACATAAGACGCGATAATTTAAAGGGGTAGCTCCCAAGTCCAGGTCGGCTATATAATATTAATCTTCAATTCGATTCAGGTGACATATCGGGCACTGTATGTGTAACAAAATGCGTACAATACAGCAGATGTGCATTAGATATGCTTCTTGCTTCTTTATTCGTTCGTTTGTGTCTTCCATGTATACAGCAGGGCATATTTATTACAATATATACGTACATACATACTATTAAACAGCCATACTCATACATTTACACGTCCTACACACATAACGCTGATTAGCCTAACTGGCTTACGGGAATCGCCCTATTGTTGTGTCCCGAATGCTTTGTCACCCTGACAACGCTTGTTAAAATGTTACGCGCCACTGAAGAATTCTAAACATCCTCCGCTCTCTCGTCGTGTGGCTGTAACTAAAAAGTCTAGGGAATATTGGCGCAAGAGAGTGGTGTTGTTCCTTTCTCACCCTGCTTGTCTTCCATTATAAAATGCCTAACATTTTTGCGCACACCTGCAGGTTCTATATATATATATATATA
>NW_020442462.1:1634341-1648665 GCF_000699045.2 Agrilus planipennis | reverse complement strand
TCACAAAATTCGGTATATATATATATATATATATCAATTTGTCAAGGAGAAATCCACTGGACCTGTATCCAAAAAAGGAACAAGTTGCCTTAAAAGAATTTGTTGTCATAAAGTGCATTAATTTGTCGAATAAACAAGAAACACTTCGATTTTCAGTTAATGTAAAAATAAAAGTGTACACTTGCTTAAATGTAATTATAAGCAAAGAAAGACCAAGACGAAGACTGTCCCAGTATTGGTCTTGGTCTTGCTCAAATAATTCTGGTCTCGGTCTTGGTATTGGTCTTGCATGTTAAGTTTTTGTCTTGTTCATGTAATCTGATCATTATCATAAGGTCGTCAGTCCTCAGACTGGTTGGACACGTACCTCCACTCTTTCCTATACTGAATTAAACTTCGCATTTCCCTAAAACTAGAACAACCCACATCCTTAACTATTTGCGAACAGTAATCTAATCTAGGCTACCTCTACCCCTCCTAACTCCTGTTTCTGCCTCTAATATGTCTCTGACTAGACTTTCATGCCTGAGAAGGTGTCCTACCAACCTATCTCGCTTATTTTTTATTGATATCCATAGAGTCCTCTGTTCTCCTATTCTTTCTAATAGCTCTTCATTTCTAACCTTTTCTACCCACGGTATCATTCGCCTGTGACACCACATTTCAAAAGCTTCTAACCTTTTCTTTTTCGCCGCGCCCACTGCCCATGTTTTGCACCCGTATAACGCCGTGTTCCAAACATGCACCTTTAACAACCTTTTTCGAATTTCTAAATTAACCGTTCGCGAACATAGAAGTGACTTCCTTTTATTAGAAGGCGACTCGGGTCTGCGCTATTCTCTGCTTTATATCCCTACTACTCCTTCCGTCCTGACTTATCTGACTTCCTTTGCATACCAGTATTTTAGTTTTACTTTTATTTATTTTCATACAGTACTGATCTGTCAATACCGCTTCCATTTTATTTAAAGCTATCTCTAGGTCCTCCTTGCTATCTGATACTTTTGAATAATTCTAATAAACTCGAATATATTTTATATTTAGTGTTAAAGTCCAGTAAAGCAAACTAAAAATTTCAAATACTAAAAGTGTTTTGTTTCAAGAAAACAATATATTAAAGTTGCTTTAAATAGTTTAACCCATAAATCCACTGCAATTAAGTAATAATTTTTAGTTTAATTTTGCATATATGGTCCCGGTCTTACATATTCGGTCTTAGTTTTACTCTTAGTCTTGTTTATTCGGCCTTGGTCTTTCTAGTATAAAGACAGTCTTAGCCTTGGTCTTAGGCTTGCATTTTCGCAAGTCTAAAACCAAAATTGTAAAAACAAGAGTAATTTTGCTCATTACTACTTAAATGGCTAGCAGATAATGTAATGAAATTCCTTTTTCTGGTTGATATTTGTTTTGCAATTCGATAAAGACATTAATACAATATAGAATATTTAAATGTTAGTTTTCTTCAATATGAAAAAGCTTAAGCATGATTTCTAGAATATTTTCATGTTTCAAACTTCCATTTTACTTTATCTAAATCATTAAAATGAACAAAACTGCTTGGTAAACTAAAAAATAACATAATGGGAAGTTTCTATTTTATTCCGTGTCAAGGAAACGTAACAAAGTTTCAGGACCTCGAGGCATTCCACATTAAAAATTAAATTTGAAATTAACATCAACGAGTTTAGTTTTTTTTTTGTCCTGAGTTGTTGAGAAGTACCAAGGACACGTTACAAATTTTGAATAACTAGACAGCAGCAGGTTCTGTTATTGCCAAAGCGGGCGACGCCTAGGATAATCGAGTTCGAAATTAATTGTCTATCTATTGTAATTCCCCTATTTGTATCTCAGAAACGATAACGCAATTACGTGTTATCCTTTAATGAGTTTCTGACAGATAGTTACCATAAACTTTGCAATGCAACTACTTTCCTATGGGAGTGGTTTTCAAAGTTAAATTTACCTGATATTTGGACACCGGAAATCGCAAAAAACCACAAACAGAAGACATTTTTAAAACAAATAAATAACACAGACTTAATATATTATGGTTTTAAAAAATTTACCCCATAAGCTGTATTTTATATAATTAAGTCAAGTCTATTGAGATGGAAATGAAGACGTACAACGGTTGTGTATGTCAATAAATCATTAATTATGTATCGAAATAAATTGTTTTTAAATCTTCATTTCAAGGATATATTACCTTGACTTGTAAAACAAAAGTGATAATCTACGGATAGTGTAATATCGAGTAAATTTTAGAGTGCGTTATATATGGGAAGTGATTTAGTTAGATACGGCATTTTTCCAGCATTCCCAGGAGATCAGAGTAGACTGTGAATATTGGACAGTGATATATGAGGATGGTATTACAAAATATGATACCCCACGGTGACGGAATCTCGTCCTTATCAAATTAGTGTTTCACGTAACATATTGTCCATGTTCGCAAAGTTTCGCCTTTGACAATGACACATTTATTTTTTTTTTCCGAGCACAAAAAACAATTTTAAAAATATGCCGCAGGGTTTTTTTAATACATGTATTTTAACAACACCGAAAATTAATTGTTAAGGAATAATTAATCTTTTATCATCTGAATTTCATAAGCTAATTCTTCATGATCTAATAATATTATACGTTTATTAGAATGACCAAGCTAACCATTTGGACATTATTGTTTGCATATTTAGCGTTCGAAACCCGAAGGTTATAAATTCGGAGAACTCCACCAGCTACCGGTCTGTAATTTAACCAGAAAACGGAAAATGACCTCACCATCATCATGAATTTTCATATGATTAAAGTACTAAGTCATAAACTTCTCTAAATGAAACTGCAAATCATTATCGTGCTTCATAAACATTTATATTTTGAAATTTTTTATTTTATATCTAATGCAATTGGATACTTTTCGAGGATCATCGTTTGGAGTCGATACCTGGGGGTCGATGTAGATTACTTTAGGAATCTCTGATTCTAAACAGGGTGAGAATATTGACTTGAAATTTGCACATGATATGTAAAATCCTTGAGATATAGATGAATCTAGTATTTAAAGTACCTAATAAAAACATAAACAATAGATAGCAAAACGAATGAACCAGAAAGCTTAATGATATACCTAATCTTTTACTGTTATAAGAACGGTCGATTAGGTAAACCACTATTTACAAAATAGCAAGTCCATTGTAAGTACTTTTTCTCTGTAAAAGATTCTGCTGTTTCGGGTGCATTTGGACGTAATTTCGTCATCGTTCCGTCTGAAATCCTAGGGCGACTTTAAAGTAATTCGACCGAGAGGGTGGTTGGTTATCTTTTCGATCGTATACGTAAACGTACGTCTCCCTCGTGACGGGCAGCTATTATTACCCTGTCCTCTTCCTGCATCCACTCCTCCTTAAGCAAACAGGATGGATCATCGTCGTTGATCTGTGGCTCATGCCGCACCGCTATCCCACGGGACTCGCTCCGAAACCCCGCCACCTTTAAATCTAACGGTTCATGATTCAATCGCTTTTGCGTCAGTGGAGAAATTTGCTTTTTAAATAAAGGGGTGCCACCCTTTTCAAAGGAGCGTTTGATTATTATAGAACAAAAGCTTGATAATGTAAATTCTAAACTGTCGATGCGCTCTACGACGATTGTACACTATATAGGGTGTCCCAGTTATAATAATTAATATTTATACCACAGATTCCTACGAACATTTGGAACATAAAAAAAAGCTAAATATTGATATAACCTCGTATAACTACACTGTTGGAAGTGACTGGAATATATACACATAATATCGTAGTTTCTAACAGGTTGGTCAGTTTGCTTTGGATTGTTGTGGAATTTACTTGTTTGTTAGTGTTAGTTTATTTAGTGGTCATTTCATAAAAGACTATTACAATAAAGACAATTAGTAATGTGATAGTGTATTCTAGTAGGGTTCTTATTCAACCGTCAGTTGGTGGTGAGTTACATTACCAATGCGTATCGTATAATTCGAAACTTCGCTGTCATCAGTGTTGCATTGAAGCGAATGGCGGAAAATTTAAACATTTTTTATAAAAGGTTCGCATTTCTTTTTCACTTTTACAAGGTGGAAGTGCATTCGGCTTCTTCCCGGTAAGTACTTGTTACATCCACACTAGATCAGCTGAGCGACGTTAGTCGCCTAGATCCAGGCCCGTAATGAAACAAATTGTACGTTCAAATTTACAAAGACGATTTGCGAGTTCAATTGTCACTGGATTGAAAAATTGTATAACACTTTTTTGTTGTATTTTGTGTCAGGAAGCCATGGTTTTTTTTTTTAATTATTATAACTGGGACACCCTGTATAGATAGATGACAGCCGACTGAAGCATGATTGGCATCCACCGCAATGCGATTTTAGGGACGAAATTAAACTACAACAGACCCATGATAATGTGAAAAGAAATGCCGTGGATATCACAAGGCTCTATTGAAGTCAATTAAAGATAGGCTAGATAGGCTACTTATATATATATATATAAGAAATAAGAGTTAACAGGGACAGAGTAGACCTATACGAAATAGTAAAGTAAAACATTCTTAAAGTATACACCATAAGCAACTATGACTAGGCGAAGGTTCGAAATAAGGCTGAATCGAAACCACATGTGGTATACTTCGTTTACGTTCTTTAGCGATGTGACCTTCAGTTTGACCGGCGCAAAATAGAAAAGAACAACACTAGGCCAGAAAAGGAAGGAGACAACTCTCGGTCAAACTCTTAACAGGTGAGGAGCGTATAATCCGTAGAGTAATGCACGGAAAAATTGACCATTTTATCCACTACAATTGCATTGCTCAAATGTGCTGTTATTGGTACCATTTACTATTGAAAATATCAACGAGATGTTTATTTATATTTGAAGACATATTAAAGGACTTAACGGCTGTTTTCGATTCGCACTACTATTCGTGATTGAACAAACCTTTTGGCAGGTACTGTATGAAAAAGTATGTTTAATGAACAAGAGTCGAGAGTATAATGAGCTTTTTCTCCCTACCTAGATGTAAAAGCATGTAGATTTCTTTATTTAGAAAAGACAAAAAAAATTCTTGATAATTAGCCGGCGTATTTGGTCTTCATGTGATCAACCAAGATTTGTTTGAGTGGGTTGCCAAAATAATTACACTCTCAAATAATCATACATATCAATATCGGAATAATGCCATGCATGTATTTCAAACTTGTTTCAAATAAGGGCAGTTCTCACATGCTTGCTGCCCCCCATCGATCGAAAACTAGATATTACAAACGCGCACAGACTGTTTTCTAGTTCGTTACGTGTCTACAGGTTAATTTTATATCCAATTAAAACACGTGGTAGCCATAAACAGTAGGTAAGCACAAGAAGGATATCTTTTGTGTCCAATCATCGAATACCTGTGCGTATCTAAATATTATCTACAACGGGAAAAACAGTAAAGTCATCTCCTCTAATTGTAAGGAAATTAGAACATGCTAAAGGTGGATTTCTACGGCAAAACATCGCGCTAGCTGTCGTCGTTCGTTTTTTTTTTTTAATTACTTTTTGTATGTGGGAAGTTGAATGGTACAATGGAATTTGCCACCTGCTGATTTACAGATGCCTGAAACACCTTTTGGAAGTGACTAGATGCATTCTACTCCCACTTAGAAACCTACTTAAGTAGCATATATGCATATACTTATCTAAAATACTGGATATTGTGATTTTGCTGGTAATAAAATAGTATTTACCGACACAATAATTGTCTTAAATGCTGAAATTTTCTGGCATACATATGCGAGCTTGTCATGACTTTTAAAGAAAACATCGTCGATAATTGTTGGTTATGAAAATTCGAGAACTTTCGAAGACATAGGAATAAAGAACACTTATTCTGAGGACATTCTTGCAGATCCGTTTCTCAAACAGTGGTAAAGTTTGTTTTTATTTTTAGTGTTAAAATGTAGTAAAGAAACCTTAAAATTTGAAATTGTTCCAAGAAAAGAATATACCTATTAAAATTGCTTTGAATGGTTTAACTCATAAATCGACCGGAATTAAGTGATAATTCTTTGTTTAGTTTTACGTATTTGGTCTTGGTATTAAATATTTGGTTTTAGTTTCAGTCTTGGTCTTGTTTGTTCGGCCTTGGTCTTGGTCTGTAAAATCAAGACCAGTTTTTCTCTTCACTACTTAAACGGCTAGCGGACATTGTAATGAAATTTTTTTTCTGTGTAACTATTTGTTTTGCAATTCGATAAAGACATTAAAACAATTTGGAATATTTGAATGTTTTTCAATTTTTTTTAACACGAACATCTTTGGATTTTTTTCATTGAAGAGATGTTTCAAAGTTCCATTTTACTTTATCTCAATCAGTAAAATGAACAAAACTGCTTGGTAAACTAAAAAATAACATAATGGGAAGTTTCTATTTTATTCCGTGTCAAGGAAACGTAACAAAGTTTCAGGACCTCGAGGCATTCCACATTAAAAATTAAATTTGAAATTAACATCAACGAGTTTAGTTTTTTTTTGTCCTGAGTTATTGAGAGGTACCAAGGACATGTTACAAATTTTGAATAACTAGACAACAGCAGCAGATTCTGTTATTGACAAAAGCGGGCGACGCCTAGGATAATCGAGTTCGAAATTAATTGTCTATCTATTGTAATTCCCCTATTTGTATCTCAGAAACGATAACGCAATTACGTGCTATCCTTTAATGAGTTTCTGACAGATAGTCACCATAAAGTTTGCAATGCAACTACTTTCCTATGTGAGTAGTTTTCAAAATTAAATTTACCTGATATTCGGACATCGGAAATCGGAAAAAGCTACAAACGGAAGACATTTTCAAAACAAATAAATAACATAAAAATAAAAATAAGTCATTTAAAATAAATTTTGGCTGATGTACAATGAATCTATTTTTTAGTTAATATAGTGGAACATGGCTATAACACCGTCGGTTATAACGACTTTGATGTGACGTCAATTTATAATAGCCCAAGACCCAATTGACTTTGTTGATATTTTTTACCATTATCATATGGACTTTATCGTTAGTTTAAAATCTGTTTCAGAAATTGTCCTGTTTGTGTTGTAAATCACAACAGTTAATAATGACACTCGGTTAATACCTGTATCAAATTATCGCCGATCCCTTGAGTGACCTTCTAACCAATTGTAATAATTACAACCCTAAGTATTTTTTTCTGTATGTGTACGTGATTGGTTTTGCGAATAATCTTTTGTCGAAGCAAATGACAAAAATATGCATGTACTTACAATAACATAAATAAAGGAAAACAATAAGTATCTTTGAAAACATACCATCTCCTGCTGCAGCATTGACATATTCCAGATTTTCTATGTGTTTTTCTTATCACATTAACCTCACAGTTTTCTTTAACAGTACCAATAAACTATTAAAACCGAATAAGTTGTGATATACACTCCCGCCACTAACTTTTTTCTCAGAATTGCGAGTTGGTTTTCTGGATTACTCTGAAACAAAATAAACCTATATAAATAATATGTTAAAAATTGTAGGTATCATAATGACGAACGCCGCAATCGGCAATCGATATTGCAGGTACTTTTTATGCTCCCAGCAGACCTGAAGTCGTCACCGACGGTCGTACCTACATCACATAAAGACAACACGTACTCACAAGGTTTCGACAAATGAAAATTACGGGAAGGTTCCAGAATTAATAAGGAACATTCCATAGTTTTAAGTTTAATATATTTTTTTCTTGGAACAAAACATTTTTAGTATTTGAAATTCTCAGTTTGCTCTTCTAGATTTTAATTTGATTATAAAAAAAAGAACTTTACCATTATTTGAAAAGAGGGATCTACAAAAATGTCTTCGGAGCAAGCGTTCTTTGTTCCCATGTCTGAATTAAACACGGTTGGAATCTGAATACAAACTAATTTTTTTTCGAAAATTTTACTTTTTTGAAGTATCTTGTACCATTTTGTTCGTTAAAACGTCTCGTAGAAAGACTGGGATCTCTGAAATATGTTGAACTTAGAAAATTTTAATCATGTCTATCGAGACACCACTTATTGAGAGATTCGAGTCTCTCGTTCAGAGACGCTAAACGGTTCTTTTGACAGTCTCTCGACAGTCTTTCTCAGCGACACCGGGGATACTCGATGAGAAACGGAGACTTGAGTCTCGCTTTCAGAGACTCTGAGAGACTGAACATTTTTATCTCGGGTATCGACGATGATTTTTTTAAAAGTCATGAAAAGCTCGCATACATGAATTTAAGATAATTATTGTGTCGGTAAAGACAAAAATTTGTGCTTCGAAGAATAGAAAAAAAAGTAAGTATCAGATTAAATTAGAAAGACCAAGTCTTACTATGCAAGACCAATACTAAGACCGAGACTGTATTAGCAAGACCAAGACCTAGACTATATCAGAAAAACTAAGACCATGACTAGAATTATTTCAATACGACCAAGACCAAGACCGATTAAGCAAGACCAAGACTGGGTCCGTCTTGATCATCACCATTATATAGACTTTACGCTAATAATAATTCTCTTTTGTTTTCAATAATTTCCTCCCTTCTTTCAAAACACGTTTATATATTACATTACCTTCACAAAATTCGGTTTTAATAAATGTTACATCAGTTGGGAATAATTTCGCGAATTTGCAAATTGATCTTTTGCCTTTTTTCATTATTTTTCACATCGAGCCCATGGCATGTGCCAAATTAAATTATGAAGTGCGACACGAGTCTTCGAAAAGCTCTTATATGCTTTTAGTGACTCGCTAACAACTAAAGTAAACGTCAATCTGCATTTTCAAGTTTAAGGGCAAAATAAAAAGGAAAATTGTACCTAGTTCACTTCTTATATTTAAAAGCTGTTAATGCGCTCTTAAAGTGGCGTTTTATCTGAAAAAAGGGAGCAAATCCACTTAGCGTTTTAAAACAGACGGTGGAAAACTATGGATTTTGTATTAGATTGTATTTGAAGGGAAAAATGGAATTTAACTTTTTGATGAGACTGAAAGCTTTAATTTAGAGTTTTCATGTATATTTTCACTTAAACGTTGAGCCACCTAAAGTGGCAGCTCATGCAATAAAACTGCCAACAACAGACAGCCTTTGCTCATGTTTAAGTGCAATTATAACTTTATGGCACTATTCAAACGAAACACGTTTTATATCTTGTTACAGGCCTTACGATGGAAGCTGGCGGAAATTTTAAAATGGCGTGGATGCGCGGTGGCAAAGGTAGGCAGTTTTAGGTATAACAATTGCAGCCCTCAGTATTCCTATCAGGGGCGTAGATTAAATATTTAAAAATACGGAAATTGGTGACAGTGATAGAGATTCCCATGATGACAGTGAATGTGAAAACTAACTATAAAACAAAAGCAATAGGTTAATTTTTTCTTTTTGGTAAGTTATGTTTTTACATTATTTTCTAGTACGCTACTGTCCTATCTGTATTAATACTATAATTTACGCCTACTGAAAGCTCATTTGTGTATCGGTTCCAAGTGACTTACCCAAATGGGTCATAAATGAGCAAGTATCTGCGCGACCGCTCGCCAGCTTCCTTCGTCCGACCTGTAAGTACCTGTGTCTATAAAGCTCAAAATACTTTTAAAATTTTCAGAAGGTGTACTCAAACGAATTAGACTACTCTGCTTTATCGAAATATGGGAAATGAGCAGGTAGTACAACGATTTAGAAAATACCACAAATGGCATGGATCGCGATTTCGATCTTTTTGGATCTCATCAGGGCGTCGCAGGCAGATCCGACTGGTCTGGCAGTTTCGACAGAATACAGACCACCGATTATGGTAACGTGACTGTCACGTTGAGGTGAGCTACGCCGGGATTCGTTTCAGCAAGTAGATATCTTTATTTTTAAATGGACCTTGTTGGAGCATACGTAATCCTAAAATGGAGCATCGTACTACAGATAGCGTTCACCATGCCGATCCGCGTCTGGCAGTTTTGACAGAATACAGACCACTTCGAATTATTTTAGTAGGTAGTACAACATTTTTGTTATATTTCAACTTCAAGGATCAACTCAATAAGGGTTCTTGTCACTTAAAATTCTCACTAAATAAAATTCGATCGTCTCATTTATGTGGATGTTAGTCATTCGATAAAATAAGCTTATAAATCTTTTGGAAAATTTACTACATCAACCGCCTCTTTAGATGGATTAGAGTGTATAATTTTCCAACCCAACGTAATTTCGCAGATTTTCCCTCTCCCACGAAAACAAAAAAAAAACAAAAACCTATTTTTAAAGATGGTCTACTGTCTACACCTGTAATAAGTTATTTCTGCTATAGTTTATATTCTTTCATTTTTATTTTGTTGTCTTTGTTATTATTTGGGATAATGCGTAGTTCCCTCCCATATACCTGTTTTTAATTAGGGTTAAAATTATCGTATGTCGAATTCCCTCCCAATTATACATCAATTGCCTCCTAACGGCGGCGGATGATCTTGAGTGCTAATTGCCACTATAAAGTCAAAAAGAGTTGTTTAAATAATACAGCCTCACATCACATATTAATCTTAATATTATTCATTTATTATAGACACCACAATAACAATAATAATTTTATCGGACTACCCTTCTATTGGTCAAATACAAGACAAACTAAAACTAATAAAGTTTTTCTGGATGATTGCATCAAAAAGCTAGACGCACACGAATTTCCAAACATTGAATTTGTTAAGGTAGTGGGAAACCATTTTAAAATTAAATAAATAAACATTTCATAACTGATATGTGTTTTTTTTTCTGAAATTATTTTATCTTTAATTTACTGAAGTACTGCAGTGAACTATAAATANAACATTTCATAACTGATATGTGTTTTCTTTCTGAAATTATTTTATCTTTAATTTACTGAAGTACTGAAGTGCACTATAAATATGTATTGATTTTCAATAAATAAAATCGGTAAGTAGTCGTTAACTTAATTATCGTAGCTGATATGAACGAGAGGGAACTCGGCTAGTACCCGGAGGGAATTCGACTATCTATATTCTAACCAAAACTACCTGCGGGAGGGAATTCGGTATCACCGATTATTTGTGTTATATTATATTGTTCTCATTTGTATATTTCATTGTTCTTGTGTCTTTTTGCTACTTGTGTTTCTTCCAATTTTGTTTCGTGTTTCTGTGCATTTTTCTATATAAATTGTTAATTGTTTTGTTAGTGTTTTATTAGTTAGTATTTTTATTAACATTAACATTTAAAGACGCTAAACATATAACGCAGTGACAGATTGCCGCTATTTTTGCTTTAGTTTTAATCAATCTATGTTGCATAATGTTTGTGTTACTTTTCTTTGTACCTATGGATAGACCCCATAATGGGGTTTTATTTTAAAAATAACGAAAGGTAAAACAAAAATTTATTTCAAGTCAAGACTGCCCAAGAAAGAGCAAAGAAGGTAGAATTCTTGGAATTCGAAAAGTTTAAAAGCGAGACTTTACTCAACAAACTGTAGTTACAACTTTCGTTAACACATCTTTGAAACTTCCAAGATGAGTTTATTTTTCTTGCTTCAATGCTGGCGATACTAGATCAAAGCAGATGAGTCTGTCCACGAGTTTGCTGGAAGGACTTCTTTGCTAACTGTAAACATTCAGGAATGAGGTTACGCTAACAGAACTAAGAAGAAATTTTCCAACATTTACTATATAATTAATTCATTAACTATGCATATCCGGAACTTAGGGAGTCTAACAAATTATGTACTAATAGGTAGTGGGGTAAGGCAGACTAGAGTCTAGGTCAGCGGTGGAGGATGTACTACCCCTGTGGAGTTTCTTATGCGATCATCATGAAATCTAACCCTTATATTAATTAATATTTAATGAATCTTTCAAATTAGCAAATGAAGGAAGGACATGATTAAAAAATGCCTTCTTTAGTGCACTATATTTAAAAATTGTAGTGCATTTGTAAGTCCTTACAAAAAGGAATATGGTGATAATGTTATTTTTTGTATCTAAAGAGTCGTTATAATTTATCTTAAAATTATTGATAATAATTTATGTTGAAGGTTTATGGTAAAAAAGTGAGTAGATACATGTTAAGTTGAAAAAATACAAGTTTCCTTAAAATTCTCACTAAATAAAATTCGATCGTCTCATTTATGTGGATGGTAGACATTCGACAAAATAAGCTTCTGGATAATTTACTACATCAACCGCCACTTTAGATGGCTTAGAGTTTAGTTATAATTTTCCAACCCAACGTAATTTCGAAGATTTTCCCTATCCCACAAAAAAGTGAGTAGATACATGTTAAGTTGAAAAAATACAAGTTTGCGATAAAACGGTAAAATATGACAAAAAGTAGGCCATTTTGAACATTGGTATCTCGATGAATTTTCACTGTGCAAAAAAGAATAAAAGAAGAAAAGGTTTGTTTTTTCAAATATGCTTTGGAGCGATGGTCAATATAAGTATATGAAGATACTCTCATCACTGGCATAATGATCCTCGTACATTCCTGAATGTTCTTGATTCTTTTAGGCTAGTTCACTTTCTTTCACATTCTATCTCAAGGCAATTCAAAACATTTGACAACATTGAGGACCTCTCTAGAAACATTTAAGAACATACACACACCAAACTAGACAAATCATAAACATTCTATAGGAGATTTCAAACAGTTTTTAGCATCCTTTAGTCGAAATACACATAAAAAGCCCTAATTTAGTGCAAAAACTGTTGCTACTATTCATATAATATACATGTAAACATTCCGGAACATTCCAGAACATTCTTGGTTCCTTCTACTCTGGTAAATTTTAGCTAAGAAGTGCCCTAGAAATAACGATGAGCATTTCAATACATTCTCACTTATTCTAAATGGGTGTTGGGTGATGGCCGATTCTTTTGATCTAGTTCACTCTAGAAAATTCTACCTCAAGGTAATCCGAAACATCCTAGAATTGCTAGAAACATTTAAGAACATTCTTACTTATTCTAAACTGATGTATGGTGGTGAGTAGTCGACTCGCAAAATATTACACACCCATCAAACTTTAGAAAATTTGAAGCATCACGGAAATTTTAAACATTTTTTAGAACGCCAATCGAAATATGAAACGGTGATGCCGAATTCCCTCCCGCAGGTAGTTTTGGTTAAAATATAGATAGTCGAATTCCCTCCCGGGTACTAGCCGAGTTCCTTCCCGTTCGTATCAACTCCGATAATTAAGTTAACGACTACTTACCGATTTTATTTATCGAAAATAAATATATATTTATAGTGCACTTCAGTACTTCAGTAAATTAAAGATAAAATAATTTCAGAAAGAAAACACATATCAGTTACAAATGTTCAGTTATTTAATTTTAAAATGGTTTCCCACTACCTTAACAAATTCAATGTTTGGAAATTCGTGTGCGTCTAGCTTTTTGATGCAATCATCTAGAAAAACTTTATTAGTTTTAGTTTGTCTTGTTAACAATTTTTTAAAATTAGATGAAACACTTCGTATTTCATAAACATGTTACAATTAATAAGCGGAAGGAGTAGAAACAAGTATTTGACCAATAGAAGGGTAGTCTGATAAAATTATTATTGTTATTGTGGTGTCTATAATATATGAATAATATTAAGATTGATATGTGATGTGAGGCTGTATTATTTAAACAACTCTTTATGACTTTATAGTGGCAATTAGCACTCAAGATCATCCGCTGCCGTTGGGAGGCAATTGATGTATAATTAGGAGAGAATTCGACATACCGAAAATTTTAACCCTAATTAAAAACAGGTGTATGGGAGGGCACTAGACATTATCAGTATGAAAATGCAACCACTATAGTGTAACGACGGGGGTCTCCATCTGGCTACTACCACTTACAAACGGTGACGAGAGCACTGTTGCCAACCTACTACAGAAAAAAATCCCACGCACAGGTCCAAAAAATCTCATATTTTCTTTAAAAATCCCTCCAACTTATTACTATTATTATTTTTTAATTCGTTAATTTAATCGTTTATTCGAAGAAAAAATATACAATATTTTTGTAAACATGGACAACTTTTCGTGTCGATAGTATAATACCGATAATTTTATTGTATGTAGTTATCTCGTTTCCCAAAAATGCAGACAAAACCAGGCCTTGGGGGTTTAGATGTTTAGATGTTCGGATTTTGGAACAATACACCAATTCAAACATTTATTTTTATTAGTTTTAACATCTGTTTCTGATCTGTTGACTGGTCACTTTCAAGATGTTTGCTGAAGACCATACAATGATACGAAAACAATATACAATTCAAAAAAGTT
>NW_020442462.1:1604964-1633561 GCF_000699045.2 Agrilus planipennis | reverse complement strand
AACATCTAAACCCCCAAGGCCTGGTTTTGTCTGCATTTTTGGGAAACGAGATAACTACATACAATAAAATTATCGGTATTATACTATCGACACGAAAAGTTGTCCATGTTTACAAAAATATTGTATATTTTTTCTTCGAATAAACGATTAAATTAACGAATTAAAAAATAATAATAGTAATAAGTTGGAGGGATTTTTAGAGAAAATATGGGACTTTTTGGACCTGCGCGTGGAGGGATTTTTAGAGAAAATATGGGATTTTTTGGACCTGTGCGTGGGATTTTTTCCTGTAGTAGGTTGGCAACAGTGATTGGTTGCATTCTTTCACAACCTACCATGACAGAAGTCTGTTAAAGAGACGTCGAATCCCATTCTTCAATAAATTACGTCGGTAAATAGCAAACGCCCTGCTATTCAAACTTGTTATTCGCGTTCCTTGATTCCAACACGTTAATTAAAAATGCAAAACAGCCAATTAGTATTATTTGTTTGTACCGAAATTAGTTTCCTTATCAATTGACACGGGCGTTATCGCGCGCGTTCGATCTGCCCCTTCGGCATTCATTGTGTCCCGGGATCAAATGAAACGGAACCGACTGCCAAAGAAGGCTATCTTTATAAAAGAAAGGCACGAAACATTTTTATTTCTCGTCGACAGGCAGAAGGGTGTGACTGCTATAAGCAAATCTCGTAAGAAGGTGAGGATGTCGCGTGTGCTTTATCTCGTTCGATAAACTGCACGAGGGTCGTAAACCAGAAGAAGCCTTCGCTAGACTTCATTAACAACATGGCAACTTAATCTTTATTATGACTTTCAGGAGCCGATTATTCAAAGGAGCAATCTGTTTACTTCAATCAACGTTGAAGAAAGTTAATGGCGCAGTTAGCGTTTACTTTTAATGTCCATTATTACGATAAAAATGGCTTTCAAAAAGACTTTTCTTGAATTGTAATAACACTCAGTGTCTAATAATATCAATACATTGATTTATGCTGAAATAGAAGGAAGGATACTCATCCAGGAAGACATTTCATTTGACTTATCTGAAGAAATGGGGACGGTCTTGTTGATGGTTGATAAAAAATTTTAAGGTATTTACAAAGATATATATTTATTCGTATTTGATATTTACATCTCTCTTCAATTTTATCTTAAGCCATTCATTCGAACCCGAATAGAATTTATTTTTGGGAATCGGTTGGGTCCCAATTGCGTTTTCCCAAATTCAAATGGGGTCCCAAATGGGATACCCAACCGGTTCCCTATTGGAAATGTAACGCCTTCTCCGCCTGGGACCCGGTAGGGAAAGCCCTAATTGGAAAATTTAGGGAAATACCAAATCAATTTTGATTTTTAAATGTATTGAAAATTTAATNTGATACATGTATTATAAAGAAAAATATTTTAAGTATAATATGGGTAGTATATCATATGATAGTACAGTATAATTTCTACTAAATAACTGCATTTTCCGCTAGGTTATTATCGTTGGAGAGGGTCACTCACTCTTTCTTCTAATCTAGGCTGCTCTTCGATATCATCATGAGAATCACTTAAATTGTTTAATAAAATAGTATCATGATTTTAACCTGAAACACTTTCTGGAATTGAATTATTGAACGTTGTATCACTATTACTATTCTCACAAACAACATTTTCATGACTGAATATTGTCTAACCTCAAATTTTCTTCTTCATGTATTAAAGATACCTAATTCCCGATTTTTTTCACGAAATCTTCTGACACGTAAACGTGTAAGTTCACGACGTCTTTCTTGGGATGAATTTGTTGGCACATTGCATAAATAAATTGTTAAAAATATCGATGTTGATACACGAAAAAAAAAGTTATCACCGTACTGTTTTGTAAACTACTAGTAGTTAAACTGGTCATGAACGCTCGCTACCCCCACTTGTAGGTACTTCGAAATGTCTTCTTGGATTACAATAAAATGAGTCTAAGATATAGTTAGGGAAATCCCAATTGGGTCCCAATGAATACTTTCCAATAAATTATGTAATGAAAGTATAAAAAATAATTATTAATAGGATAGAATAAATATAATAACTATTTATTATGTATAAATTAAATAATTATTAATTACTCTTCAATAAGATTGTAGTTGAGAGGTGCAGTTTGCGCAAAGTTTGGGATTGCCCTAAAATACGCAGATCAAAATTCATTGGGTATAGGTGGGAAATGCCCAATTTGGGAAAATCCAACAACCTCCAATAGGGACCCAATTGGAATTTGGAATTCCCAAAATAAATTCTACTCGGGAAGGAGTACCAAATATCCAAAGAAAAAAGTTTATAGGTAGTAGGTATTTTCAAAGTCTTAAAAGCAATTTAAGTACAAATTGAAGTTAATATTTAATAGTAAAAAAGGTATTCAAATTAGAAACTAGATATGGTCATTTCGGATCTATATCTATGTTTTAAATGAATAATATCTATGCTCCACATTCCAGACTACTTTAATTCGCCTTAATTAATTCTAGATTATAAATTATAAGGCGATTTTTTCAATGCTTCTAAGTTAAATTTACCATTTTATATTTAAACACTGAACCGGCGGAGATGTATGTTTGGTTTGGTGCTTTCGGTGAGGTAATTGCTTTCTCTCAAAAGTTTCAAGGAACACTTAAGATTGCTGAGGTTAAACAAAACTCCATCAGGTTGTGATTCGCTCATTGTAACATGGTAGACCAGAGTGTTTACTTTTTGTCAGCAATTTGAAAAGTTTTCTGTAGTACCTACAAGTATAGACAACAGTCTTTGCCACATGAACTGCTATATTTTGTGTTGGTGATGAACTCGAAGTTACAAGAGTTGTCTTTGCAATGTCGTTAGGTTTTGGATTAATACTGATAATAATTGTGGCGCTTACAGAGTTTGAAGGGATAATGCCTAGTTCCCTCCCATATACCTGTTTTTAATTAGGGTTAAAATTTTCGGTATGTCGAATTCCCTCCTAATTATACATCAATTGCCTCCCTTCGGCTAAAACTAATATAGTTTTTCTAGATGATTGCATCAAAAAGCTAGACGCACACGAATTTCCAAACATTGAATTTGTTAAGGTAGTGGGAAACCATTTTAAAATTAAATAACTGAACATTTGTAACTGATATGTGTTTTCTTTCTGAAATTATTTTATCTTTAATTTACTGAAGTACTGAAGTGCACTATAAATATATATTTATTTTCGATAAATAAAATCGGTAAGTAGTCGTTAACTTAATTATCGGAGCTGATATGAACGGGAGGGAACTCGGCTAGTAACCGGGAGAGAATTCGACTATCCATATTTTAACCAAAACTATCTGCGGGAGAGAATACGGCATCACCGGTTTGAAGTTTTATATACAAAACGATTTTAATTATGTTATAATTATTATAATTATCTAAAATGACTTCTACATGATGGAAGTTTAATTTAACGCACATTATTTTCAAATTTATTTTACATATTTTATGTAATGGAAGAAAATGGTTAATGCATCAGTTACCGTTTAAATTCTGCTTCCTTAAAAATATGTACGAATCACCAGGTTTTAGCTTGTATTAGGTAGAGGCATTTCAAAATGTTCTCGGTCGCGAAATGAGCAAAGAGAGAACTTTTGTGCATTCATATTGTACACCTTTAAAACACTGACTCGACCGTTAAGGTTGTCACACATTTGTCCGTCCCGTACCGTCAAAATACGGATGGGATAAAAACAGACAACCGTAAAATGGGTACGTAACATTTACAAAGATTATTTAATAGATATAAGATTTTTCACTATCCATCCAACGAAATCATGCTACTTTATTACCACATTGCTTAGTCTTTATCTAACTACTGGATACTAAACCAAATAAAGCAAACAATACCTTTAGCTACTGTGTATAGAAATTAGAACCAATAAGGTAATATACGGTTTTTATTAATTAGACTTTTGACTACGTCGAAAATAGCAGAGGAAAAAAGGAATTAAGACGTTAGTGAAATTTCATTATTTGATATATTCAATTAAACCTAATAGTTATAAAATTGAAGAGCGCAATCAAACATAGTGTTGCTTTTTGAGGTTAGTATCGAGTTTTTCGGCTATAACTCAAAAATAATACAACTTAAGTGGATATTTCTATGGGAGAAACGACACATTTTAAAGTTGAAAACTTTTTTTCATCAGTATAAGACTTCTTACTCGTTCTTTTGAATATTTGTTAAGATTTCTAATAAAAGTTTAAAACTGACTATTGTGTTTTTTTTGCACTTTAGTAAATACGCTAATTTTAAATTCACGATTTATGTCTTTTTTATCTTTCTTATCGGGAATTCCCCCGAATCGCAATTTCAATGGATATATTCTTTAGAAAAATGTTTTTATTAGACAAATATGTATTTTTTGGATGTTTTACATTACATTACTCCACTATTACTCGATATGCAAGTTTCGCAATTTCTGGAGATATTTACCAGTTTTACTTAAGCATTTCTACACATTAGATTATTGGAAAATCCCTCTTAAAACAATCCTTTTACCATGACTGATAGAAGTAAGTGTAAGACAGTATAATTAATATTGATCAGTTACATTGGAACGATAACGTGTGAAATCAATTCGTCTGAACGTCGAGTTGGATACAAGATCATTTATTTTTGTTTGTTGTTTCGAAATTTGTCAATAATTAAAGAGAAAGGCAAGTTTTCTAATTAGCGAAAGAAATATTGTGTAGTGTTAACGAACGAACGACGAACACTTCGATAAATTGCCCGTCATTTTTCCGCTGAAATTTCATTAAGAGAATTAATCAAAGGGAGCGCTAATGCGAAAGTGTTTTGCCAACTGACGCATTTTCTCGAACGGCTATACAAGTTTCAGCGTCGCGCCCGCCGCCCCCTTTACATGTGGATACTTGTTAAACTTTATTAGTGAAAGTAAAACTTTCAGGAGGTGTTATACTAAACTTTGCCAATTAAACTGAGCGCTAGAACCGGTTATAACTTTAACGTTATTAGAATAAATAAAATACCTAATGTTACCGTCTCCCTCCTGTACGTAGATTATTTCTAGTTTACGATGCCTTAACATTGTTGACGACGATGAATTGTAATCTAAATAATAAATGCAATAGATATGTAAATTTATCAGTAGATACGAATATATATATATAACAAATTGAAATAGCAAAAGGTACATTAAAACAATAAGAATGAGATAACGAAGCTAAAGTAGCTTAATAGGGGATGCATTAATCGAATCTTCGAGTGAAGCTGTAGACGTGGACAAATGTCCAATCGTTAAAGTATTATATGGACTTGTTTCCGAAAAGCAAGAATTTTTACATCTTCTAAATATCTTGTCTATAAATCTTGCCCTTCACGGAGAAAACTAAATTTTCATGACAACGCAAAAATTACAATTTTTGAATGTAAATGATTGATTTTGCCGTTGAAATAGTAAAATTTATTAGGTAACTTGTAATAATCTCAATTTTGACATGTTGTTTTGAAAATTACTCGAGATAAAAATGTTCAGTCTCTCAGAGTCTCTGAAAGCGAGACTCGAGTCACCGTCTCTTATCGAGTCTCTCTGGTGTAGCTGAAAGAGATTGTCTAGAAACTGTTAAAAAAACTGTTTAGCGTCTCTGAATGAGAGACTCTACCCCTCCTAACTCCTGTTTCTGCCTCTAATATGTCTCTGACTTCATGCCTGAGAAGGTGTCCTACCAACATATCTCGCCTATTTTTTATTGACTTCCATAGAGTCCTCTGTTCTCCTATTCTTTCCAATACCTCTTCATTTCTAACCTTTTCTACCCACGTTATCCTCATCATCCGCCTATAACACCACATTTCGATCGCTTCTAACCTTTTCTTTTCCGCCGCGCCCACTGTCCATGTTTCGCAACCGTACAACGCCGTGCTCTAAACATACACCTTTAACATTCTTTTTTTGAATTTCTAAATTAACCTTTCGCGAGCATAGAAGTGACTTCTTTTTATTAAAGGCGACACGACCCTGCGCTATCCTCTGCTTTATATCCTTACTACTCCTTACATCCTGACTTATCTGAGTTCCTAGGTATCTAAAATCATCAGCTACTTCTTCTAATTTTTCGTCTCCTATGTTTATATTCGCTCTTTCCCTGCTTTTTCTTCCCTTGCATACCAGTATTTTAGTTTTACTTTTATTTATTTTTATACAGTACTGATCTGTCAGTACCGCTTTCATTTTATTTAAAGCTATCTCCCTCCTCCAAGAATTGTTTCTGGATTCCTCCCTGATGTAGGTAGGTATCTAAACTACTTTATAATAAAACGGAGGGCAACATTGTATTGTTGTACTCTTAAACTAACGTTAAAGCAGTGGTAAAAACAAGTGAATAGGGTCGTGATTATCGTGTAGGCGTTGTGTAGGTAAGTATACGACTATGTCTATGTGTTTTTGTGCAAATCAAAGTTGTATATGTTCATAAATAAGAGCCGTGGCCTGTAACCACATCATAAATTTGTACGAGCCTTAAAAGCATTTCATTTTGTATCTGTTACGGCGTAAGGCTTTATGGCGATACAGGGTAATTATACTACTTAATAAAATGATCGTCGACAGGCCATATTGATATGTTTTATTTATGAGCAGTAAATATTCATGTAATATAGCTTGTAGATATTCATAAATACAGGCGATAAATTTACCGAGGCTTTTAATAGCTCCAACGCTTTAGTGCTTTTGTGTAGGTAGGTATATCGAAGCTTCTTTTCACTGTTTGCATAAATATGAGAACGTTGTTATTACCTGCCTACTGTAAAGTCTTAATTCGCGACAAATTACTTTTGAAATATAATCAGGGAAAGAGAAAGTAATAAAATATAACTGGATTTGAACACCATAATTGGCGCACACAGTTATATCTGTAACTCCTTAAACTAACTTGTGATTTTTCCCGTTGATATAGAATTTAATTTGCATTTTTTTGAACTGAAACTTCTTTACGCACGGTAGGGTAAGTTCGTTTCATGTGAGTTGCTATGTAACGAAATCATGCAACGCATTTCCCCCGCTGTCTGTCCCTATGTATGCTTAGATCTTTAAAACTACGCAACGGATTTTAATGCGGTTTTTTTAATAGATAGAGTAATTCAAGAGGAAAGTTTATATGTATAATATAGTAGAGAAGCACTGATAATTTTAGAGGTTTCTAATGTGATGTCGTAAATAAACACATTTTTTGCGCTTACATTGCAAACGCTGGCTGAACCCTACGAGATAGATCAAAATAACGTACTATAGTATTTTACACCTTAAAAAAGATCTACAAAAAGTCAGCGATGGTATATGTCTATCTCTTAGGGATAACCCACAATAAACATTTTTTATCCTTTACTTTTTACGAGAAAAAATGGCCTATTTACGAAGCGATTTTAAGCAATACAGCATTAATCCATATCCAATTAAGTACTTTTAAATACATTGTGCATTTAATACAGATCAATATGGCCCTTTACAGCATGTAATTTAAATGAATACTTTCGAAAATATTAGATACAGGCTTAAAATGCAGGGACATAGCGGTTGCGGCGGTACCGGCCGGTTTGTATTGTCTAATAACAAAAAAGCTGTAATTGTTGTATATAAAGACATTCTATAATATCAGTATTGCACCTGTGCGAAGCACTAAACCAATTCCTTAACCCCTATCCCGGTATGTTTGTGTGTTTGAAAAAGTTTCACTTCAGTAGCGTGTTGTATAATTACACGTTGTATTTTTCATATTGTTCTTTGTTTTGTCTTAGCGAATTGAATGTGATTACAGAAGTAACAGGTTGTCAAGTTAATGTAAAATATGCTTCTTCCAGATGTGAAAAAATTAACAAGGGTAAGAAATTTCTTATGAATAAATAGCATCAAGTAGGTAACGATGGTCCTATTTACTTTAAATTAATTAGTTTAGTTATAAATTATTTATAACCTTATTTATATTATATTATTATGCATACCAGAATGTAGTCATCTTTTTTAAAATGAAGTGAGAGTAACAATTCTACTGTGAGAACTAACTTTTTAATTTTTAGAGCTAAACGATTTGTAACTCCGAACATAAGCTCAAACTTTTTCTTAAAGTTTCCTCTATATAGTCTATGTATCGAAGCAAGCAGACGTATAAAAGAGACCTGGATTTCAGTTCGAACTCATTATACTTATTTAAGAAGTCCTTATTGGAACTTTTCTTTTGTAAATGATAATTGATTGTTATATAAATACTCTACGCTAATTATAATTTCTATTGAATAAGTTAAATTTGTATCTTAACTATGAAAAATAATGTGTAAGTCCTTACTTAAGCCAACTGTAAACTGTTTCCATAGGACATGCTTCTCCACGTTTTGGTTTTGCGAATTCCACATTACACATTAACAATTTACCGAATAATGCAGGCCGCAACAACTACTCACTAATAAAACAAACGTTTAAGTAAGTTTAATTTATGTTTCTGTCACTAGTTGTCATATAGGTTTAAGTCAGTTCCATAGATATATCAGTTCTCAATTGTTAGTGTTATTTTTTAGTTAGCTAAACAGTTGCCACACTGAATAACTCGACAATCGGAGCTTTCGTCCAGTGGTGACGGACGTGAACGTCGCGTTCTGCGTTAAAACGGTAATTTTTAACAAATACAAGCCGTCGAATGTAGTATTCTCTTTACGATAGTTTAAAAACGACATTTAATATAAGTTATTTACACGTGTGGACATTATTTTATAGTTTGCAACGTGATGCTGTCTTATAGGTTAGTCATCAATTTAGTTACACACAAAAATAGCGAAAAATACATTTTAACGTTGTATTCTCCGTTGTTATATTCGACTGTTTCTTGGGTCGCGTCAACAACAACTGATAACATTTTATACGAAGCTCATTGAGAGCTCAAGTTAGACTTTCTACTGCCTACACGTAACCTTTACTTGACCCTTTGCGAAGATTTACGAATATGAATAATAAAATTGTAGGTATATTCGCATCGGTATTAATTGGCATATCTTATAGTCGTAGAATGTCTTTATAATTTTATTTGCGCAATTTAGCTAAACAGTTGTCTATAGTTTAAGGTTTTGAGTATCTACGTTTCGTAAGGCCAGCCTTCCACTTCATCAGATCTGATCTGACTTAGTTGCAAACTGTGAAATCTTCAATTATGGCAAAGTTTTGCATCTACTTCTTATATAGGTACTACAAGATTATCATGCTTGTTAGTTACTATTTCTATGTCGAAAATCTTATTATCAAAGAGGCCTGAAGAAGTTAGAATAAAGTGACAAAACTTTGCTGAATTTTCAAATTAATTCACCAACAAGACATATTACAAAATTTATCTACATGTTTAGATATAAAAGGCGACAACTACCTACTGCATTTTTATTTAAAGACGGATTTGTACGTTATTGAGTTGGTGGTCTCGTTGATCGTTAACAGCAACAATATTTTTATAAGCTTTTATTTCTTCAAAGCGTATGTCATCGATCGATTGACACACGTGCGATGCCTCATACATAAAATTGAGTGGGATCATGGTAGGAGCTATTCCCTCGTCTTGTCGCGATACTTTTTTTGGTGGTAAAACTTTTTAGTGCGTATCTACCTATATACGAGGGTGGATTGATAAGTTTCCGGCCTAACCAAGAGGTGACGCCACTAGGCCTACCTTGAGGTGACATTCTATAGTACCATCCTTGGATAGCTTGTAGCTATAGTTTCAGCCCGATCTCCTTGCTAGTGTAGGTTTGACAGCACGCTGAACAAGACGCCTCTGTGGTTTTCGTAAAAATGGAAAAGCAGGAAAATCGTGCTGTCATCAAATACTTTTATTTGAAGGGGTTAACGCCGAAGGAAATTAAAAAAGAGATGGACTCAACACTGGGGACATCCTCCCCGTCATATTCAACCGTTAAGCAGTGGGTTTCCGAGTTTAAAAAGGGTCGTGTGAGCACCTCTGATGGGCCTCGCTCAGGACGCCCCGTTGAGGTCACAACTCCAGATATGATCGAAAAAATTCATCAAATAGTGCTGGGAGACCGCAGATTGAAAGTGCGTGAGATAGCTGAGACCTGTAAGATGTCATATGAACGTGTGCAACATATTTTGCACCAACATTTGCATATGGAAAAGCTCTGTGCAAGATGGGTGCCGCGTTTGCTAACAGTCGACCAAAAATTGATTCGAAAAAACATTTCTACCGCAAATTTGTCATTGTATAAGCGTAATCCAAGCGAATTTTTGCGTCGATTCGTAACCGTTGACGAAACGTGGGTCCACCACTACACTCCTGAAACCAAAGAACAGTCTAAACAGTGGATTGGACCAGGGGAACCAACTCCAAAGAAGGCAAAAACAATTTTTTCGGCGAACAAGGTTATGGCTACTGTTTTTTGGGATGCAAGAGGTATTATATACATTGATTACCTTGCAAAGGGTAATACTATCACTGGTCAATACTACGCAGACTTATTGCAACGTTTGAGCCACGAGGTGAAAATTAAACGACCTCATCTGGCGAAGAAAAAAATCTTGTTTCATCACGATAACGCACCAGCGCACACGTCAATCGTTGCGACGGCTAAAATCAACGATCTAAAGTTTGAATTGATGCCGCACCCTCCTTACTCTCCAGACCTAGCCCCGAGTGACTATTTTCTGTTCCCTAATCTCAAAAAATGGCTTGGCGGTAAGAGATTTGCGGACAATGAAGAAGTAATCGAAGCTGTAAATGGTTATTTTGAGGAGCTTGACGAATCAGTCTATAGAGATGGCATTAATAGACTGGAACACCGCTATGAGAAATGTATCAGCCTTGGAGGAGATTATGTTGAGAAATAAAAAAAAAAAATTTTTAAAAACCTTGTTTTTCTTGGTCAGGCCGGAAACTTATCAATCCACCCTCGTATATATAAAACAAAGTCGTCTTAGTTACACTATTTATAACTCAAGAACGGCTGAACCGATTCGGCTGAAAATTGGCGAGGAGGTAGCTTACAACCGGGTGAAGGACATAGGATACTTTTTATCACGTTCCACGGGAAAAACGTGTTATACGTAAACGCAACTGACATGGAATGACAAAACGAAAATGACAGCAAAACGAAAAATTAATAAATCAAATCATCAGTCTAGGCGTTCATTTGTTAAAAATGGTATAACAAAACGCAACTGACATGCAATAACAAAAAGCAACTGACATCTAAACGTAATGTCTATGGTTAGGTATGGTGTTTTATTTATAGTCAGATTTACCTGAAACTGCTTTAATGGTTTTTCATATAAAATTAGTGACATACATTACCTATGTCAACATTTTACAAAATTCTACCTCTTTAGGAAGCTGAAAGGGGTTAGCGAAGATTGCATGTTTGTTTTTGGTTTGATTTTCTTGAAACTGGTTAAAAAAATCAATCTCTGTTGGGGGGGGGGTGAGCGGTGAAGAGGAGTTGCAATGTTTAAATGGAACATATATTATTTGTGGTCAGATTTACTTGAAATTTGGTCTTAATGGTCTCTCATTTAATTTCTGAAAGACCTATCTCGACATTTTAAAAAATTCAACCTCCAAAGGGGGGAGGGGTAAAAAGGTGTTGCAATTTTTGTTTGGGACATACTTTATTTGTGGTCAGATTTACTTGAAACTTGGTCTTAATGGTCTCTCATTTAATTTCTGAAAGACCTATCTCGACATTTTAAAAAATTCAACCTACAAAGGGGGGGGGGGGTAAAAAGGTGTTGCAATTTTTGTTTGGGACATACTTTATTTGTGGTTCAATTTACTTGAAACTTACTATATATGCTGTTTGATACTATTAATCAAATGAAAAGAGATTACCATGTTTCCATGGGGTATATTTTATATGTAGTCAGATTTATTCGAAGGTTGCTCATTGTTGAAATTAAACAAATACGTGTTTTGACAATTTTTAAAAATCAACCCTTACGGATGAAATGTTGTAGTATTGTACTCTGTTTCGACTGTGCGTACGTTATATATTACAAGATACATAAAGTACGCAAAAATACTTTATTTAAGGTCTTAAGTAAACATCGTAATTTTGTAAGCGATTATTCTAAATTCAGAGTATTTTTATTTCAATAATATTGCACAGAAAAATGGCAAGCCATATTTACGGAACAACCTGATTTCCCAAATCTGTTCAAAGTAGTGTCAGTTTTGCTGTCTGTTCCGGCCACTTCAGCATTTACAGAGAGTATTCTCTGTTATGAACGCAAAGTGACGGGACGACAGGAATAAAGCTTCATTAAAACTAACTAAAAATGAAATTTTAGTTTACTTAAATCTTTGTTTGCCATGTTTAGAGGCTATTAATGTATTTAAGAGCGACTGCAATTTGTTACTGGCTGCTAGGTGTAACAAAAAATATGTTTTTAAAAACAAAAAATAAAATACTTTATTTCTATGCTGAGTACTTTTTTTTGAACCATTTAGTCGAGAAATACTTTACGTAAAACCTGAAAAGGTGGCAAACCTAGTTGTAAGGGTGAATTGGGAATTAAAAGGTTTTATGGAGAAACAATATTAATTTCTGCGAGCGAAGCCGCGGGGAAAAGCTAGTATACCTATAACAGAAAATTTTGTTCGTTTTCTCATTAACAACTTTGAAAGATTAAATTATTTTTTATATAGTAAACAAAATTCGAGGATGAATGTCTTGAAACAAGTGCTTTCAGGCAAGAGCACATCTAAAGGGATTGTTCTTGTTTGGGGGAAGTCCCTGACCGTCCCATCGCCAAATTAAACAGGAACTGGGAATTAGTGACATTGTTGCGAACTGTATCCCCAAATTAAACATGGGCAATTTGCATCTTGCGATTACTTACGGTTTACGGCGGGTCGGGATCGCTTTACCTAAATTTCCATGGGCAATAAAAGCTACGCTGTAATGGAAAGTAGTAAACGTCAAGTGTTAGGTGCCTTCTCGGTAGCGAGCTAGACACAAACGATGCGCTTACAGCTTTATAAACTCATTTTGTTATAAGGTACATGCATACATTTGCTTAATGGGTATGCAGGTATACACTACATGTATTCGTGGCTAATAACCCTTTCTACTAGCGCTAGAAATGTCACCAAAATGGTAAAATACTTTGTCCAGCAAAATCTGAGAGCTTCAGCTCAAAAGTATCTACCTAACTGTTACAATAGTTCCTAACCTTTTTAAAATTGTTACCCCTGCGACCTACTAGGAAAACTGATTTTCACCCCGGCCTTAAAATGTTATCAATACAAGCAACACAAGCAAATACAAATATCTTTAATAATCACATATTGCACATCAGTCTTACAATTTTATATATCTAAACAATAAATTAAGTAAAGATAGTTGGTGTGATGGTTGGTGTTATTTTGCATTTATCAAATTTTTTTATGTTAGCTTTAATATCGCTTAAAGCGCATCCTAAGTAATGTTCCACATTTAGAATGATTCTGGTCTTTGTTTTGAGTGTAACCAAAGTTGAAAAACCACTCTCACATTTATAGGTGGTGGCAAAGGGTTTTGGCATTTTTAAAGCTCTGTTAGCTAGAGCAGGATATTCGGCACCACCTTTTCGCCAAAATGTGCTAAGATCATAATTTTGAAATTCTACTCTGCAAGTAGTATTCTGGCGCAGTCCAAGATATTCCACTTTGGCCGCTACGTCTTCGTTTTTAATAATGTAATCAGTAATAAATCGTCTTAATATCCAAGAACTGGACTGACGATTATCCATATCAGGAAAATATTGCTTCAGTGAGTTTATTGCTACAGATAAATCCTAAACCACAGAATTTTCAAATGTGATCTTGTTTAGTTCAATATTTACCAATTGTGCATACAGTTGTATAAGTATAAATATCGACATATCTATAATTTTATATTTTTTCTATCTAGCTACGTATTTTAGATCTTAATTATTAGCTTCTTTGTTATCCCCACAGAATAATTGATTTACCCCCGCTTTACCCCCAGATTCGGAATCACTGATCTAACTAAAGGTGGATGCTTACGGAAATATTTTTAAGGATATTCTATATCACTATTATCAATCAGCGGCATTGTCTTTTGAAACATATGACGTGATATAGTCGCGACGTTCAAAATTGGTATAGTCCCAATTCACTTTCGTGTTTCAACTTATTAACTAGACTAGTGCGGTTGCTGAAAGAACGCCTACTTTTACTCACGACAGACGTTGTAAGGAATATCGTAAGCATAGAAAAGAGATGTCAGGTAGACCGAGCGGCATGGCCTAGGGGTTTAGACCATTCCTTAGCATTCGGGAGGACGCCGGTTCCATTCCGGGTCCGTCTGCCTTGGTCCAAGTTTTTCTGTGGTTTCCTTGGATCACTTAGGCAAATGCTGGGGCAGTAATATTCCTGAGATAATCTTTCATTCTCTTCTGTCTTCATTTCGTCCGTCTCAACTATCTCACCCGAACCACCAACCACCCATTCCCACGATTCCTGAAAGCAGGCTGAAGAGGGCCTTCCGCCCTACCTTCCGGTGTAGTCCGGAGGGACTGCCCGCCCACCAGCATTACTGGCTGGTGGGAATGAAACACCCAAAAGTTTTTAAAGTTTTTTTATAGCAGGTAGGAATTGCAGCGGACACTAATAAAGAAAAAGAAATAACATTACACCAATTGGTGTGCAACAGAAAGATGAAGACAGGCAGAATTTGAACATGTTGTCAGCATCGGACTTTAAAGAAAGTTTGACATTCTTAGGAATTTAGCAAAGACGTTTGCTTAAAGATATAATAAAGTTATAAAGCCGACCATGATCTTTTGCGTACCTAAGAAACCTTTAACCACTGCACCGCTTACTATTATTCGGTTATCTCTTTTCACTTTGTTTTTACTACCATGAAGCATTAAGGAAATTCGTACAATACAAAATAATATATATTTTTGGAGTTAACGGTAGCATCTAGCTATCAATAATATCGAGTGGTTTGCATTTTGCCGGATAGTTTGAAACCTTAAACTCGAAAATACCATAATGTTCGTTTGGTTCGGCTCATGAAATGATTTCTAATACGTTGTTCAGACAGCCGCGCCGCTGGCGGTAACAAACGAATGAATGAAAAGCTTTCCCAAACACTGCAGTTTCTATTTCCGATCTGTGAACAACCGATATGCTATTTATTCATTGCATCGTTCGAAACGTTTCATGTTGCACTAATGAAAATGCATAATTTGGCGAATACGTCGAACATATTTTTTTAACAACACCTTGGTCTTGCTTAGTCTTAGTCTGGCTCAAATACTTTAGATCTTGATCTTGGTTTTACTGATTTAGTCTCTGTCTTGGTCTAGCTTATTTAATCTAATACGTTTTTTAAATAATTTTTTTAAGCACAAATTTTTCTGTATACCGACGCAATAACAAAATACGGTCGATAATTGTAAGAGTTATGAAAACTTGGAAACTTGTCCTTCCTTCAATGTATAACAAATTATACAACCCTAGACAAAAATTTTCAGTCTCTCTCCAGTCTCTCAGTCTTTCAATCTTTCAGCGTCTCTGAGAGCGTCTCTCGCAGTCTTTCACAGTCTCCCAGTTATTGCCTAGGTGTTTTTATGGATCTCTCACAGTCTCTGTATGGGAGACTCGAACGATAAAATTGTTAATTCAGAGATTTGAGTCTCTCACAGAGAGACTGAATGAATAAAACTGAAAAATTGAGAGACTCGAGTCTCTCGTAGAAAGACAGGAATCTATGAAATATGTTGAACTTTTGAAAATTTTAACCATGTCTATCGGGACACCACTTATTGAGAAATTCAAGTTTCTCGTTCAGAGACTGGTACGAAATGAGGATCTCTCTATGAGAGATTCGAGTCTCTCGTTCAGAGATTCGAGTCTCTCGTTCAGAGACTGAATACTAAATGAGGATCTTTCTATGAGCTACTCGAGTCTCTCGTTCAGAAACGCTAAACGGTTCCTTTGACAGTCTCTCGACAGTCTCTCTCAGCGACATCAGAGAAACTCGATGAGAAACGGAGACTCGAGTCTCACTTTCAGAGACTCTGAGAGACTGAACATTTGTATCTCGGGGGAGCTGAACTACTGAAGATCATTTTAGTGTCTTTTGGTGGATATTATTTAAATACCAAAAAAACACTAATAATAACAAATAACAATTTATAATAACCAGAACAAAACGGAAACACCAGTAACAAAAAGGCACAAGAAGTGAAACATACAACAAGAACAAAGTAATAGAAAGAACAAGATAAGACAACAATAGTAACAATAACAAAGATAACAACAATACAACAGAGTAGATAAAGGCACTTACGAATGGTGGTGATAGCGGTAGACGAGAGACTGTCTTGAGATAAGAAATTTTCGAGTATTTATAGGATAGGGTTGTTAGTAATTTTGATAGAATGTTCTAGAAGGAAAAGTAGTGAGAGAGAGGGTGAAGACACTAGTTTCTAGGAATACACAGAATTAGATAGTACAGAATTCAAGAGAAAGCAATTAAGGGTAAAACCAGATATTAGTATGGGAGTGCATGCAGGTATGGTTGAAGTTGGATTTCCAGGTAAAAGTGATTGAAAGAACAATAGAGTTTAGACTGAAAGGAAATATTACTTGAAATGAAATATTAATTGAAATGAAATAAAATTAGAAAAAATATTTACACACAGAAAAAACAAAAAGAGTTATTTCGCCACATCATTTTTAGCCCATTAGGAGCTTATAAAAATAAAATTAGTTTGTTTTGTAGATATTACAATTCTTTATAGCAATCTTCTAAGATGATAATTTGATAATAAGATTTTCGTTTCCATTTGGTACGTAAATACTATTTCTGGAACTTTACGTAGTTTTAATATAAAACAGTTTCAGCAAAGATTCATGGCGACAATTTTTTCTTCAACTTCTGAGGAAAGATAGCGTTATGAGTCAAGTTTTTTTTTTTATCATATATTTTTAATTTCGGTCTAGAGCACGGTTGATTTCCCTTGATACGGTGGGCAATTTGGAAGAAGATGCAGCACAGCGGTCCGTATAATACATTAATCTTTTTGGTTTTTCACAATGAAATGTCTCAGTTTGTAACCGAGAACATACCTAATGAATTATTAATGATGCATAATGAGTTTGACAAATAAATAATAAATAAAGCTACATGATTTGAAGATAAGTATGTATTAGATCGAAAATAGGAATTGTGAATGTTGTTAGCACTAATTTTGGCTAACACCTATTGAAATTCTTTTTATGTTAACAAAGCTTTTCAGCTATTTAGTTTATTTCCTGGGGAAGTTTCTCTTCTTTTGAAGACGTTCATTTAACAGGACGGCAAGAGAGCTGACACATAAGATTTATTTATTTGAAGTTTCCACCACATAAACCGTGGTCGGTGGCTGTTAGTGGTGTTGAGGGTCGTGCGTTTTGCGTTTTGGCCACCCTACTAGTGGGGCCGTGAATGTTAATTGGGCCCAGCGGTTAATTTTACAATCTCGATGCAATTCCGACTGAGGAAAGTTTGCAATTATGTAATTACTACGAACAGTAACGAGTTATAAGTGTATTTTGTAGATTTCAGGGTACGATGTGAATTGGAATGAATTTACAAAAAGTATTTAATTTTGAGATTTTTTCTATTATGAACATTTGGTGCCTGACAGGGTAATGTAACGCCTTTTAGGGTTCTGTCATATGGTACCTACGAATCCTTACGGTTTTGGCTAATTCGTCCATCTGGATGCTATGACAATGTAACCCTCTAATTTATTTATCTATTACTTAATACGAAATCTTGTCAAACTGACGACCTAAAATCAAGAATGACAAAAATTTTGGATAAATACAGATTAGCAGGAATAATTAAGGAATTTTTAAACTTATTAGTTGAATAAACTTTTGTACTGCACAAAATTCCCCTTAAATTTATCAGGGAATAATGACTAAGTATATAAATAAAGATTATCAATGTTGTAATTGAGATTTGACAGTTTTGGACGATATCTGGTGGCGAAAATTAAACCACTATAAAATAATACTTTGCAATAAGTTATTCGAAGTTAATCAATTTGGTAGGAACAAATTATCCGGGTATTAAATTAATTGTTAACAACATCAATGTCTCCAATAGTTGTAATGTAATTGAGTTTTTTGTTACATCCAAAAGAAACTCAAAATAAGCAAGCGAACGTCGGACAAATTGATATAACGTTTACCTAAATATTTCTGATTTGTTTCTGTGAAATTTTTAGTCTCTCAGAGTCTCTGAAAGCGAGACTCGAGTCTCCGTCTCTCATCGAGTCTCTCTGGTGTCGCTGTTAAAAAACTGTTTAGCGTCTCTGAACGAGAGACTCGAGTCGTTCATAGAGAGATCCTCATTTCGTATCCACAAGAGACACGAATCTGTGAACGAGAGACCCGATTCTCTCAATAAGTGGTATTATGGTTAAAATTTTCTAAGTTCAGCATATTTAAGAGATCCCAATCTTTCTACGAGATACTCGAGTCTCTCAATTTTTCAATTTTATTCATTCAGTCTCTCTGTGAGAGACTCGAATCTCTAAATTAACAATTTTATCGTTCGAGTCTGTCATACACACACTGTAAAAGATCCATAAAAACACATAGGCAATAACTGAGAGACTGTAAAAGACTGTGAGAGACGCTCTCAGAGACGCTGAAAAACTCTGAGAGACTGGAGAGAGACTGAAAATTTCTGTCTAGGGCAGGTGCACTAGACTGGCCTATCCGCTGCGATCTCTTCCCTATTCGGAGACGGATAGGGAGTGCTAGGTCAGCGAATTTGCCGCTGACGCCTCTCTTGGCACATGGCGATCCACTCGCTTTGACAGAGGCGCGTCTAGCTCTTCAGCTGAACATTTGGTATATATAATAAATCAATTAAAAGGACTATTCAAAACATTAGAAAGCGCTTTAAGCAGACAGGGTAATATTATATCCTTTTTATTTCAAATTTTTCAATTATTGCAAAACGAAATATATAACAACAGAATTTATTTACTTCATCTGAACAGACGCTACCGGTGTACAGGGTTTTGTTTTGTTTCAACCGTAATTTGTTTGTGGCGGGGTCCGATTGGTGTTGTCTTCCGTAGCGTTTTAGGAAGAACTGTCAGCCGGCTAATGTTTTGTGCACAAATCTTAAAGTCAGTGACGGCGGCGTCGGTTCCGCGGCACTTTGTGCGACCCGTCGGGACCATTGTTCGCGAACAAAAGTACAAACTTTGAGCAAACCGACGCGAATTGTTGCTGTCATAATGGCCTCGTTTATTCCGTAACAGTTCCAAGTGTTCGGACGAAAATGGCACCCTCGCGCTCTGAACTTGGTCGTTAGTTGGCGGTTTTTGACCAAAGAACGCCCGCACCGCTGCCGCCCTTAACTTGTCTACCGAAGCGAATTATTTCCTGTCACTTGTTTGCACCTGAATTTTTACATTCAATACCAACATGCACACATAAATGACTCAAAAACAAGCTTTTTACTGCAAGGTACTATTCATAGGTCAGCAATGGGTGAAATAAGGACTGAGGTTGTGTCAAATCCCATCCGCGTTTATTAGGCGGTTTAATTTGACTGCAAAAACCGTTTTTAGGGATAGATATACATAGGCAAAAGATAAGGAGCTTAGATTTGCAGGTAGCAGTATTAGCATCTAGCAAGGAGGAGTTAGAGATAGCTTTAAATAAAATGGAAGCAGTATTGACAAAACAGTATTGTATGAAAACAAGTAAAAGTAAAACAAAAACACTGATATGCATGGAAAAAAAAGTAGTGAAAGAGCGAATATAAAGATAGAAAACGAAAAATTAGAAGAAGTGGCTGATTTTAGGTATCTTGGAAGTCAGATAAGTCAGGACGGAAGGAGTGGTAGGGATATAAAGCAGAGAATAGCGCAGGGTCGAGTCGCCTTCAATAAAAAGAAGTCACTTCTATGTTCGTAAAGGGTTAATTTTTAAATTCGAAAAGATTGATAAAGGTGATGTCTGAAGCCCGGCGCTGTACGGGTGCGAAACATAGACGGTGGATGAGGCGGAAAAGAAAAGATTAGAAGCGTTCGAAATGTGGTGTTACAGGCGAATGATGAGGATACCGAGGATAGAGAAGTTTAGAAATGAAGAGATATTAAAAAAACAAATAGAAAAACAGAAGGCTCTATGGTCAATAAGAAATAGGCGGGATAGGTTAGTAGGACACCTTCTCAGGCGTAAAGGACTAGTCAGAGACATATTGGAGGCAGAAACGGGAGTTTGGAGTAGGGTTGCCAGGTGTCTCGATTTGCGGGGGACGTCCCGATTTTCAGGGTCTGAGGACGCGTCCCGATTTGCTCCTGATCGGGACGCTAAATGTCCCGATAAATCAATAAATTTATTAAAAACCCATTATTATTAGAATAATGAAAAATTACGCATTACCTATTTTTAAATTTCTACTAGTCCAACAAATCTGACTATTATTATGTAGGATTAAATTCTGACATAGGCCTACTTGCAATGTTAGTTGCAAAACGCAATAAATAAAAGTTTTATTTAAAAAACCTTGTTTTTTTGTTTGTCCGGATCTACAACCCTAAATCCCGATTTGTTTTACCTTCTGCCCCGATTTAAAACAAATCGGACCTGGCAACACTAGTTAGGAGGAATAGAGGTAGACCTAGATTAGTTTACTGTTCGCAAATAGTTAAGGATATGGGTTGTTCCAGTTTTAGAGAAATGCGAAGATTAGCTCACGATAGCAAAGAGTGGAGGTGCGCGTCCAAGCGGTCTGGACTGACGACCTTATGATGATGACCCCTTCTTGTCTTATTATTTACCTACTGCTTAAATGTAGTGCCTCAACCCTCATAAATTTCGTTTTCAAGAAGCATTAAATTTCTTTTCCAATTTTGAATCTGTGTTGAAGTAATGTAAAAATATTCTCCATTTAAAATATGTTGAAAGATACGTACCTAAGCTTGCTTTTGTCAACTGCTATATGTATAGGATAATTCCGAAATGTCCAGGGGGTATTGGATGTCAACTGTCGTATGTGTGATCAGTTTTTAACAAAGAAAACCAGGTTTACGGTACCAATATTTATATTTGTTTAATTTACCGTTTGTACCTGCGACCACCTATTACAGGGCAGTACTTCGAATGCTTTAATGATGTCTACTTTTTCTCTGTTTGCTTCAATACTAAAGGGATTTATAAATTATATAATTTTGAAGTTGGAATCTTTTGCCTTTAGCTGTATACCTAATTTAGTTATTTTCAAATAAACTTTTGGCAAATTATGAAAATACATATTTGTATTTGCTTTAGCAAAATTAATTGAATAACATAACGTGGCTTCAAGGAAATAAATTTGCAGAGTATCTTTAATACACATAAATATATACTTTATAGCAATTTGAATAAACCTAGGCCTCAGGTACATGTACTATACGAATATAAAATTAATGTATCCATTCCATGTTCATAAAAAAGGAGTGCAGGACGATTGGTCGCACGGCTCACGCGCGTTATAAGAAATACTTATATTTTCGTAAAATTTTTGGGCGAAGAAGTTCGAGCGAACTTGCAAACGAGTGACGATTATTGGGAACCGGCCAATTTGGTCAAAATGTCTAATGGCTAAGAGTGTGCCGATGTTAACATGTTTTCAAAAATTAAATAAAAACTAATATTTATTATCTAACTGCAATGGAAACTGCTATACTTCATTTACTTTCTCTAGCGATGTGCCCCTTCCAATGTCTTGTTCATTAAACATACTTTTTCATACAGTACCTGCCAAAAGTTTTGTTCAATCGTGAATAGTAGTGCGAGTCGAAAACAAGCGTTAAAACCTTTAATATATCTTCAAATATAAATAAACATCTCGTTGATATTTTCAGTAGTAAATGGTATCAGTAACAGCACATTTGAGCATTGTAATTGTAGTGGATAAAGTGGTCAATTTTTCCGTGTAGTACTGTACGGATTATACACTCCTCATCGGTTAAGAGTTTGGCCGAGAGTTGTCTCCTTCCTTTTCTGGCTTAGTGCTGTTCTTTTCTACTTTGCGCCGGTCAAACTGAAGGTCCAATCGCTACAGAAAGTAAACGAAGTATATTTAGACTGCGCGTACTGACATTACAAGCAGTTAGAGAGAAAATGGTATTTTTTAATAAATTCGAATAAGTACGTGCCTGTAAATCTTCGCATAAGTTTGCATCTTTTTATCAGCGATTGTATGGTAGTCTGAGCATGTTTACATGGGTATTATATTGTGATTTGTATAGTTGTCGAAAGACTCACGGACGAATGACTGGTATCTATGCGACATTGCTTCGGGATTACTTTTCTTTTCTTGTCTCTTTCTCGTTGTTGCTTGTCCTCGATTATATCCACACATACGTATACCTTCTGGGGACAATGCCAAGATTTGTCGTCGGACCGAAATTAATTCTTGCATTGTGCCGCAGTTCCGTGTATGAAAAGGGGGACCGTAGCGCAAACATGTAAATAAGTTGCAGGATCGTTCACGAAATCTCCTTACGTGGGGAGGTATATGATACATATATCGTAGCAAGATGTACAGACTGTTACAAATTCTGTGTTCACCATTTGAATCTCGATAATGCAAAAAATTAGACGTACAAGTTCTACTTCTACTTATACATTTATGTTGCTGGGATATATATACATATATGTAGGTACATACATTTCAAGTAATATTTTGTTTGTTTGCTACCATTTCACGTCTTGAATACTGAACCGATCATCATGAAACTTTGTACACACATTTTCAGGAGTTCAGGAAAGGACATAGGGTATGTTTTATACTATTCCCAAGAGATAGAAAAATTAGTTTTATATGGTTGTTAATGATCTTTGACAAGTGCTTAGGTCATTAACGTGAGCGAAGCCGCTGGTAAAACCTATCATGTACATACATTGTCAGGGGTACAGAAATAGATATCATCATCATTATAATACGTCAGTCTTAAGACTGGTTGGACACGCACCTCCACTTCCTATTCTGATAATCTTCGCATTTTTTCTAAAACTAGAACATCGCACATCCTTGACTATTTATGAACAGTAATCTGATAAAACAGGACATAAGGTATCTGTTATGCGGAAAAAGTAGTACCTATTCTGATATTGATAGAAAAGTTAATTGTATGTGGTCATCGGTAGTCATCGACAAATGGCGTTCACACCCTATTTATCAACTGGTGGTAGGTTAGGTTAGGTTAGGTTAGGCTATTGTCAATACTATCTATCGTAATCGCAATTCACGTCTGGCACTTGTCGTTTCGATAGACATGTAAAGTCATTACAATATCACCGAATTTCAGGCGAATTCAGAATTATACCGAAATTATAACAGTAAGTCAAACCGTATGCTTTACGATTTATATAATCTCTATGGTAAATGTGGAGAACAGAGGACTCTATGGAAGTCAATAAAAAATAGGCGAGATAGGTTGGTGGGACACCTTCTCAGACATGAAGGTCTAGTCAGAGACATATTAGAGGCAGAAACAGGAGTTAGAAGGAGTAGAGGTACACAAATAGTTAAGGATGTGGGTTGTTCTAGTTTTAGGAAAATGCGAAGTTTAGCTCAGGATAGGAAAGAGTGGAGGTACCAGTCTTCGGACTGACGACCTAATGATGATGATGGTAAATGTAACATGTCTATGTAATTGTTAGACAAAGTAAAGTCATTATGAGATACATAACTTTTCGATCGATTTGATTAAAGCCACAGAAGTTATGGACTGGTAGTTTGACGATAACAACGCTGCATTGTTTTTTACTTTGATTTTAGAAGAAGAAAATGGAAAATGGATGTAAAGCTAATGAAGCATCCCCAATAGAAATGAAAAAGGGGTACCTCTAACTCCACATTACGGTATCTTGATCCCTGTCAAAGTCCTGACTTAGTTGCCTCATCGTAGCCCTATTACAGAATTCCTTACTTATCTCGATCGTCACTGCCCTACTGAGGTGTTACATAAATTATCTGGTTCTAATCTAATATTCCTTTTTGGACCTTAATAGGGCAATTGGGTTGCCCCATCCTATCCGAATCCCAGCCCTACTTATGTACCTAATGTCTGACCTAAAATTTGTCATTATTCCATATTAACAACTATAAAAACAAATGTTTTAAGTTTCCAAAAGGGCAGACGGTGCAACGGGGTTATTCATAAAATATGTTCACTAATAATGGAGAGGGAATGGTATTGCTTAACGTGAAGGGATGTGACAAGCTGGAAGGGGATGTAAAGAAATGTGACATTCGCAGTTCATCAATTTTATTTTAATGTTTTTCTTAACTTGGCAGTTGTTAAAATTTTTCATTAATAATAGAAACTTATCTTCTTTGCTATTTTTAATAACAAGAAATCGTTTATAGGGGAAGGACTAGCCTTTTTGACGGAATATGTGTTGGGGAGATAGCTGAAAGTGTGACTTAGTGTGACAAATGGGCCTAGAGGGGTCCAAAAAGGTGAAATTCTAAGTGACGAATTTTATGGACAACCCCAAAGTCATGTTTCAAATTGTGTTATTTTCGTCCGGTGTAAGATCCTAAAGGGGAGAATCGAATTCGAAACAGTCTGTACAGGTATGATCTAATGTATTTTGTTATTTTATTCAGCTGTCAGGACGACGGCGACGGTGTGTTAAATAAGCTCCGACTACGGTTTAAGCGCTGACGGTAGCGCGTATATCCGTCTCCGCACGACGGAGGGACAGCGGGATTACACTCGGAATAAGTGGGCAATAAAACTTTCATATGTGTTTACATTCTTGAACGCACTCAAAAAGAAATTGTTACTGTCGCACTTTTTCCTTTGACGACGGTTCTTTTATTTCGCTAGACAAAAACGAATAGAACGTCACTAATATTGTAATGTACTCTATCAGTCCCGGATTCGCCACGTGCAGAGACCCCTAGATCCTGAATAACTGAAATCTATCTTAACCCACTTCCTGTTTGTAAATTATTTTAAAATATGTTTCATTATCTAATAAGGGTTTCGCGGAGGTTCCAAAAAGGCTAGAAAAATGCAGTTTACTGTCTACTTTGTTTTTTATAATTTTTTTTTTTAATTATTGTTTTTATTAATTTATATCGACATTAGAAATGAATTATTGGATCTTGGAGTTTGTTATAAACCTTGTTATAAACCCATTTAATATTATGATCCTAACAGGTTCGTTGCAAATGAAGTGTGATTAATGGGACCCATATAGATACACATAATATAATATTTTTACATCATCATCGTCATTATAAGGTCGTCAGTCCTAAGACTAGTTGGACACGCATCTCCACTCTTTCCTATCCTGTGCTAATGTTTGCATTTACCCAAAACTAGAACAATCCACATCCTTAACTTAAGTTAGGAGTAGTGCAGAAAAAGTGGAAAGAGATGCAGAGAGCAGTGCTGCGGTTAGATGTTGCTTAGGAACACTAAAGATCAGGGTTTTATAACGATCTGGTTGGAATTATATCTTTAAACAAGCCTCTTTGCTTTCCTATTTCTTGGAAATGTTGAGCATTCCTTAAAGTTTGATGTAATGTTATTCTTTTTTCTTTAACAGTGTCCGCTGCAATTCCTAGCTGGCATCTCTTTTNCTATTTGTGAACAGTAATCCAATCAAGGTCTACTTTTACTTCTTTTAGCTCCTGTGTCTGCTTCTAATATGTCTCTGACTACCTTTTCATGCCTAAGATGTTCTACCAATCTATTTCGCCTATTTTTTTATTGACTTCAATAGCACCCTCTGTTTCCTCCTATTCGTTCTAGTACTTCCTCATTTCTCTATTAATGGTATCATCATCATTTGTCCGTAGTACAACATTTTGAACGGAACCATCAAAATTGGCATCCCCTTGTTAAGTTAGGAAATGCGTTATGTGGGGTACAGAAAAAGTGAAAAGAGATGACCGACTTTATAACTGTCTGGTTGGAATTATATCTTTAAACAAGCGCGTTGCTTTCTTGAGTTCCTGAGAACGTTGAACTTTCTCTAAAGTCCGGTGTTGGCAACATGCTCAAATTCTGCTTGTCTGCATCTCTTTCTGTTACACATCAACTGGTGCAATGTTATTCCTTTTTCTTTATTAATGTCCGCTGCAATTCCTAGCTGACATCTCTTTTCAACGTTTACGATAACTAATACTATAACATCTGTCGTGTAGGTGTTCTGTCAGCAACCGCTCTATAGTCTAGTTAGTAAGTTGAAAGAAAAAACTAAATACAACAGTTTTATTGCGGTCTATGTCAATTTTAAACGTCCCAACTATACTATAATTTCTGGTTAATCGAAAGCAGGTTTTGCGCGCTTTAGTTTTCCTTAAAAGTTAATGAAGGCAGTTCGTAGTACCGTTTTTGCACTAGTGGAGGGTATAAACGCTCTTGTCCGGTATTAAATCTCATTGTCAGGTATTTACTTCTCCTACGGGGCGGCACTAAAGTCGTTCGTGACAACTCAATTTAAAAGCGGAATGTTTATGTATTCCGCAAGAATTAGCCAATAAAACACCACGCGGCTTCTCAATAGACTTCGCCTGTCTTATTGTCAACGTACAATTTATCACCTGGAAACGATAATTTTTCCTTTGCTGACAGAGAGATTTATCGATTGCAGTCTCAACCGATGGTTCTCACTGTCATGATACCATGCCACTTACGTTATCATTAAAATATGGGAAGGTGAAATGCCACACATTCTTTATTCATCTATTAATGGATTGATAGTTTAAATAAAAGTTGTCAGGTGCACTGTTTACTGTTTTTAGGGTTCCGTACCTCAAAAGGAAAAACTGAACCCTTATAGGATCACTTCGTTGTTTGTCTGTCCATGACGAACCTTTTTCTCAGGAACGCGTGGAGATATCAAGTTGAAATTAATACTAAATACTGAGGTCGGCAATCCCTTACAGCTATGAAAAAACCAAACTTCTAAGTTAATGTAATCAAAAGATACCGCCCTTTGTTCCGCATATTTTGGCACTCTCAAGGTAATCAAAACCTATAGGGTATTTCCCGTTGACCTAGAATCATGAAATTCGGAAAGATGCAATGCCTTATAGCACAAGTAAATGAAAAAATCCGAAATCCGTAAATTTGTAGTTACATTACAAAAAAAAAAAACTTTTAATTGTTACGTTTTGGGAAAAACATAAAACATACTTGGAAAAACAGAATAAATATTCAATACTTGTTTCCCTCTGTGCCTAAGTCCGTCCCACTCGCATTTGACAGGTTTTTTGAAGTATGATTTCGTCTGATTATAAATCTTTTAGTGGCATCGTCACTTCCTTTTTTATATATATATATAGCCGAAGGAAGCTTACAAATTAAAATAAACCCCTGGAAAAGTCTGACAAATCCGCTAAAGTGATTACAACATAAAGTTTTAAAGATAATATCTGTTAGTGTGGATAAGCAGAAGTACATCTATTGGTTTAAGAACAGTAGTGTGTCGAAGTACGTTTCGGTTAATTGCTGTCGGCAGCCTATCCTATTCGGTTCCAGAAATTCGCCGTTTTCTCTCTAAGACCAAGTAATTCCGTTCAACAAGTAATAAAAGCCGACCGAAAGCTTCAAATTGATGATTAAGACGCAATCGCTTGTGCTAAACTTCGTTTAAACCGCAAACGTAACTAAACCAATTACCAGCGAAGAAATGTTCGCGAACAATGCTTCTGGAACAGTTTTTTTTTACTACGGTTCTCGTTATTCCACTTCTGTGGGAAGACTGAGGCATTCATACGAAATGGGACACATTTTCAAAATTTGGCGTTTTTTCCTAGATATATTTAAGTGTGCTAGGCAAAATTATGAACCGTCAGCACACCATAAGCAATGTCAATAAATTTGATCGATACTAAACTCGAAGCAGCATCATCGTCATCATAAGGTACTGAGTCCTAAAACTGGTTGGACGCGCACCTCCACTATTTCTTATGCAGAGCTAATGTTCGGATTTTCCTAAAACTAGAACATCCTACATTCTTAACTATTTGTGAACAGTAATCTAATCTAGGCCTACCTCTACCCCTCCTAACTCCTGTTTCTGCCTGTAATATGTCTCTGACTAGACCTTCATGCCTGAGAAGGTGTCCTACAGTCCATTTCAATTTGTTAGAATTGTGACCTTGAAGAAATGTGCGCGAAGATAGAAAGAATACACACTAAGCGTGAGCAAGACAGAAATAGTTGGAACAAGCTTGAACGAGCTGACTTCTCGATAGGCGGTCTTAGGAGATCAGCTAGAACTGTACAGTACTAGACGAAAATTTTAGCAATTTCTTAAAACAAAAATGTATACAAATTAACAATAAAAAACAAAACAAAAGTTTTATAGTTAAGTTAATTCACTTGTTATTATTTTTGGCTAAATATGCCTTTAAATAAAGCATATTCTTAAATTTTAACGAGGCAGTTTAAATAATTTTGCAAATGGTACTGTACACTTTTGTCTGGTTCTCGCTCGATGATCGGTGGAGAAATGAGCTCCGCAGACAAATATGATTGAATTTGGAATTATGCTACGGCGCATCCTAATAAA
>NW_020442462.1:1597305-1601867 GCF_000699045.2 Agrilus planipennis | reverse complement strand
ATATATATCAAAATTCTTACTCAATAAACTGTAAACTAACACACGTTGGGGGCTTTAGTCTCTTTCCGTAGGCTCTCAATTATGTTTTTAGCCGACCCCACCAGACAAGGGTTTTACAAATTTGTTATCTTCTTTACGGGAAGTGCGGACGATACATTCACGGGCACATTTTCACCTTTGTGAAAGCACTACGCCAGCGAGGTCCTTAGGTACATATGTCATGGTAGTCGATTGATTAGAACTTGAAGCGATCTGATACATCGCCTATTCGTTTGGACTGATGGGATCGAATGCGTTCAACAGGTAAACATCAATTTGCTGTTCGTGTCAAGTTCTAATGAAGCAATTAGCCAAAAGTTAATTTACCGTAGAGCTGGTCATCGGTTTGGAGCGGATTACTCCGAAGACGGCAAACTTACGAATGTAATCGTTGGTATGAAGTACCTACGTCAGGAGCAATTATAAACGTAAAACGTTTTCATAAAGATTTATTTGACACTTACGGAATCGTTTTTGAAAATAAATTTGGAAATTGTCAACCCTAAAAAAATAAAATAAATATTTNCTCGATGAAGGGTGGAGAAATGAGCTCCGCAGACAAATATGATTGAATTTGGAATTGCGCCACGGCGCATCCTAATAAAGGGAAGGGACATATCTCTGACTTCTTGAAATGAACAGTATTTCTTATTGACTTCCATAGAGTCCTCTGTTCATCTATCCTTTTTAATACTTCTTCGTTTCTAACCTTCTTTAACCACGGTGTCCTCATCATTCGCCTTGAGTTTAGAACAAAATGATGTCAACACGAGAGGTCATTTAAGGAATACAGTTTCCTACATGGGTCGGTATTATGAATGAGAATGTGTAATTTAACAAATGGCACCTCTTCGTATAACACGTACCGAATAGGAGTGAAGTTATTGCACCATTTCGAAATAATGACAAGTGAGGAGAGGTCGAATGCCGTCGACTTTCTTGGGAAAAAAAGAATACCGCCGACGACTTTAACACGACGATTAATTTTCGACCGGTTGAAGACGGCGCTGCATTAGTTAGAAACCCGAAACCGCGTTTGTCGGATCTGTTTGTAATGGTATGGTCTTTTTGGTCGCGGATGATTAAATAAAACAACATGGTACTTACAGAAAAGCGTGTGGTACGTTTGACTGGTCGATTAATCTGGCCCATCGTTCCTAATACATGTAGAAAAAGTTGATCCCCTTTCAACGCCTTGGAATCCTGCGTATGTAAAGTATTGGATGTGAACATGAAGCGTAAATTACAATTATCTGAGATATACGTAGATATACTAACGCACCTGATGGAAAACGATGTAGAGATTAGATATGCATCGGTTTGTTTGAACGAGCTGCAATGCTAATGAGTTAGGAAAAATCTAATAAGTTTTATGTCTTTCATCTCAGCCAGCTGCTTTTCGATTTTTGAAAAAGGAAAAAAAATACAAAATGTCGCGTTTGAAATATCACATTCCAAAAAGTGAATTTAGTATACCAGTAAACAGTTGTAAGTTGGAAACATAATTTACTGATTAATATATATAATGTATTTGTAATGTAATAAGTCCGCAGTAAAAGTGTCTTTGTCATTTACTTTCTTCTTTTAACTTGCTAACTAGACTCGGGCAGTTGCTAAGAGAATGCCTACTTTTACAATATCACAAACACAGAAAAGAGATGTCAGGTAAGAATTGCAGCGGACACTAATGAAGAAAAAGGAATTATATTACACCAATTGGTGTGAAACAGAAAGAGATAAAGACAAGCAGAATTTCAGCATGTTGGCAGCGTCGAACATTAAATAAAATTCAACATTCTTAGGAATTTAGGAAAGAAAGCCGCTTGCTTAAAGATATAATTCCAATCAGGTAGTTTTAAAGCGTATACCTAAGCAACCTCTAACCACTACACCGGTTACTCATGAAGCATTTCCTAACTTAATAAGAGCGTATGGACGACTAATTGCAAATATCTTATTATTTATCATAGAAAAAACAGTCTGAATAACTTTTGGTAACTATAAAAAGTAAGTCACTTCTACCTGTCAAGCCATTCAGTTTTCTAATAGTTTGCTTAAATGCTTAACGAATGATTCAGAGAAGAAAAGCATTTTTGACGTTATTTATATATGTATATGTACCTACATGCACATAAATAGGTAGTGGTGATCAAATGATTAATGACTAAATGTTGATGTTAAACCCTCATTTTAAATCCATTATTGTGGCTTCCCTTTTTTAACACCACCCAGGCCTTGGAATATCCATAAATCACTTATCGGGTCTCCGGACCCTTTCAGGAAAAAACATGTAATGGATGACTACCCTAAGATTGTATCTACCATGGAGTAGAGCGACAACTCAAATTGCGATCAGTCATTTTAAAGTATTCATAGCATTCAATGAATCTGAAGAGCGCTTAGCGGGCGTCGATGATGACGGCGCCACATAGGCGTGTCAAAACGGCTGACATTGACGAGACACACGGCAGACTACTACCTGATGGAAAAGTAAAATTTATCCTTTCTGTATTAGGTAAATAGTTTTTTCAAGTACGTTAATTGAATTTAGGTATCTAGGAAGTGAGATAAGTCAGGACGGAAGGAGTAGTAGGGATTTAAAGCAGAGCATAGCGTAGGGGTGAATCGCCTTTAGTAGAAAGAAGTCACTTCTATGCTCGCGAACGGTTAATTTAGAAATTCGAAAAAGGTTGTTAAAGGTGTATGTTTGGAGAACGGCGTTGTACGAGTGCGAAACATGGACAGTGGGTGCGGCGGAAAAGAAAAGGTTAGAAGCGTTCGAAATGAGGTGTTACTGACGAATGATGAGGATACCGTGGATAGAGACGGTTAGAAATGAAGAGGTATTAGAAAGAATAGGAGAACAGAGGACACTATGGAAGTCAATAAAAAAGGTGCGAGATAGGTTTGTAGGACACATTTTCAGGTATGAAGGTCTAATCAGAGACATATAAGAGGCAGAAACAGGAGTTAAGAGGAGTAGAGGTAGAACTAGATTAAATTACTGTTCGCATAGGATATGGGTTGTTCTAGTTTTGGGGAAATGCGAAGATTAGCTCAGGATAGGAAAGTGTGTAGGTGCGTGTACAACCAGTCTTAGGATTGACGACTTTATGATGATGAATGCTCACATAGGAAATACATGTTTCGAACTATGCTTATTATACGCAAAAGGGCTGATTCTATAATAGATAACACCGAACATATCGATTACATTATTTCATAACAACTTCAAGAGTTCTCTTGCGGATGAAACATAAGAAACTGCCTTGTCCCTAACTTGGGGCGTATCAGAAACTGTCATATTCCTAAGTTGTTGAACAATATAGGTAACATATCTACCATTTATGATATACATAGGTACGAGATTCTACGTTTACCGAAAAAACAATGCGGAACAATAGGCAGCACAGCTCACGCGTGTATAAGTAAAGTGCGCGCAATAAAAATGCATGAATTTTTTGCACGAACGATTTCAAGTTTTGCGGTTGATGCCAAATGAAAGCTACATGTGTTTTTTATGTGCTGCGAAATAGTTCATTGTGGCACTGCTCATTTGACTGGAGGCACACGGATGCTAACGTAAAATCATCGCGTGACAGGTAGCGAGGCATCAGGAACCTATACACTCCAGACAGACATTCATACTGTGTAAAATAATTATAATAAGTGGTCTGTATTCTGTCGAAACCAGACGCGGATCGTGATTCCGATCGTTTTGAATCTCATCAGCGCGTCGCAGACAGCTCCGACAGAATACAGACCAACTTTTACCTGCTGTCTTAACAGTGCGTTTTAGAAAATACCACAAATGGCGCGGTAAACGCCATCTGTAGTACAATGTTACGTTTTAGGATTACGTATGCTCCAGCAAGGTCCACTTGTGTGGACATGTACTTGCTGAAACGAATCTCGGCGTAGCTAACCTCAACGTGATAGGCACGTTACCATAATCGAATAAAATAATTAAGCAAGTAGATATCCACACAAGTGGACCTTGTTGGAGCATACGTAATCCTAAAATGTAGCAATGTACTACAGATGGCGTTTACCGCGCCATTTGTGGTATTTTCTATTCATACTGTGTGTTACGCAGTGTTATTTCACAAGTTTTCAAAATTAAACAAAATCGTCCAAGGATCTATATATATATATATATATATATCAAAATTCTTACTCAATAAACTGTAAACTAACACACGTTGGGGGCTTTAGTCTCTTTCCGTAGGCTCTCAATTATGTTTTTAGCCGACCCCACCAGACAAGGGTTTTACAAATTTGTTATCTTCTTTACGGGAAGTGCGGACGATACATTCACGGGCACATTTTCACCTTTGTGAAAGCACTACGCCAGCGAGGTCCTTAGGTACATATGTCATGGTAGTCGATTGATTAGAACTTGAAGCGATCTGATACATCGCCTATTCGTTTGGACTGATGGGATCGAATGCGTTCAACAGGTAAACATCAATTTGCTGTTCGTGTCAAGTTCTAATGAAGCAATTAGCCAAAAGTTAATTTAC
>NW_020442462.1:1583530-1596321 GCF_000699045.2 Agrilus planipennis | reverse complement strand
TAAAATCAGAACACTACATTAGAAGCATTGTTTGATGATTTTGAACCATGCCAGAATATAGAGGAGGCCGAAGTCATCTGTGAGAGTGATGTAGTTTTATCAGAAGCAAGTGAAAAAAAATCTAAACACAATGATGAAGAGCCAGACATCCAGGCACGTGCCTTGGTTCAGGTACCTGAAGAACCAAATTCTCAACAACATAATATGGATTATGGAAAAAAGCATGCTGATGAAGTTCCAATGGGACGCAATGGCATTTCCATTGAGTTCAGCAATGGAATATCCATTGCGTTCAGCAATGGTAATGCCATTGCGTTCAGCAATGGTAATGCCATTGCGTTCAGCAATGGAAATCCCATTGAGTTCGAGAATGGGAATCTCATTGGCAATTTTCGATTTATTATTATCAGTGGTAATTTAATGGCATTTTTTTAATGGAAATTAAATGGAAATTTTTCCTACGGGATAGATACGAGATTCTACTTCAATAATCGTATTATGTTTACTTTACAATAATTGTTCTACATAATATCATGGGGCAAGTTTTCTATTAATAGAATGGTGAGTTTAACACCTATACCTGAGTTGTTAGTGCCAATTTAATGTAGGTGTTGCACACCTAATTAATATTAATTGATCTCATGTACAGATGTACTGTTTAAAAATTTAGAACCACACGTGAAAGATTTACATGATGAAACTGGGCATGGTCGCGTGTTTTTTATTCTCGCATTCATCGTGTCGCCGCAACGCGTGCAAATTTGCCATGGTTTATTCACAACATTATTAAAGACTATCAATAACGTCCGAGCTACATGGTGGTGGTGGTGGTGGTGATGGTAGTGTCGGCGGTACGTAACTATAATTTATATTTTATGTTAATACGATGGTAATTACTTGTGCCTGTGTTTGGCTGGAGGTCGCTCGGACAACTTTATGATTGTGTGGTCGAACTGGCGGAGTTTCAGAGCAGTTTAATTTGTTTTTAGGGTAGGTAGATACATAAATACATGTACAACATCAATACAACGTTCGGATCATGCTCTGCATGAGGCGCATTTAATTACAACCGTCAAAGTGTTTCACTTTTGACTCGTGAGTGGAACTTTTGCACACAAATTATTTTATTTGTTTTTCGCATGTACCTTCATGTATACATATTTATTTATAACAAGAAATAATCCATTTGATACATCTGAAAATAGAAATTCAGAAAAGAGCTTTTTAGGGCAGCTTTTATGCAGACGGCAATGAGAATAGTACTTGCTATATATATGGAACACTGTAAGGAAAAGCACGTGTTTGATGGCTCTTCCGGTGTACTGCTGTACCACATTAAAATGAATCAACTCCTCTAACTGGTTTAAAGAATTTAATTCACTTAAAAAATACGGATATATACAAATAAATACAAAACTTAAACTACCGTGGATACTTATGTCGAAATGAAAACTAACTAGATAGAAAGAGATAAGATTGACCAATAATTTGATTGTTTAAGACAGCGACTTTTGTAATGAATTATGAATAGCAAGATGAATGATGTTAATGTTGTGAAACTTTTTAAAAAAACTTTTTGGGTGTTTCATTCCCACCAGCTAGTAATGCTGGTGGGCGGGCAGTCCCTCCGGACTATGCCGGAAGGTAGGGCGGAAGGCCCTCTTCAGTCTGCTTTCAGGAATCGTGGGAATGGGTGGGTGGTGGTTCGGGTGAGAAAGATGAGACGGACGAAATGAAGACAGAAGAGAATGAAAGATTATCTGTGGAATATTACTACCTCAGCATTTGCCTAAGTGATCCAAGGAAACCACAGAAAAACTTGGACCAAGGCAGACAGACCCGGAATCGAACCGGCGTCCTCCCGAATGCTAAGCAATGGTCTGCCATGCCGCTCGGTAATGTTGTGAAAAGCTTGTGAAGACTCTTATTTGGTTACTGAAAATGCGAATATAAATACAATTGAGGTACATAGATCGGACTATTTACTAATAATACAATGTACCTACTTGTACATTGAACCTAAATGAACTGGTCTATGTACAAATGTTGCCGGCAAGTCATACCTAGAAATTTGGAAATACCAGATGAAAGGTACAAACTGGCAGGGTTTTAAAATGACTCTAGTGGCCGAACATGACTATGAATAACTTAAAACTAATATTGTCAAAATAAAAATGCAAATAGAAATAAATGGACTAAAATTATAAAAGTTTTATAATTGCTTCAATAACTTCGTTTCTGAGAAAACGAACAAACACTTTGACATTTAATAATGGAATATCAAATGTTAATGTGAAAATTCATTTTCAGTTTTTTACCCACTATAAACTACCTCAGGTTAATGAGGAAAATTTTTTTCTGTTGTCACACCCTCGCCGAGAATCGAACCCGGGACCTTTGTGGGTAAAAAAATGAAAACGAATTTTCACATTAATATAGACTATTTGCTGTTAACTAGACTCCTAACCTAAACTAAGGGAAAAAAATGTACATAACATGGGGAAAAGAAGATAATAAGGATTACGTATTTACAAAAATTAAGAGACTTCACATCCTACGCAAGTATCAGATACAGAAATCACATTGCAGACACAATGCATCGATATTATTCAATCATCGAATATTTACTATTTATGTGTTTATTTACATTCACTTATGACCGAGAGTTAGCGGTTCAGCAACCTTCAACGTCAACCCCGATTGATCGCTATGAAACGCATATAAAATATTTAGTTTTAGCAAACGAATTTCGATATTAGGGAGGAATTTTAAATTATGGAAGTCTACGTTACCAAGATTTGAGCTATCGAGGTTCTACTGCATATTAGCAACCTTTATTACTGTATTCAGTGTCAGGTTGCAGGAAGTGATATGTGCATATAATAAGGAAGGAAAGAAGCTGTGGTTGAGATGAAACGGAAGTGATGATGATGTGCTGCCTCGTCTCGTCGACAAGAGCTGTTATATGCAGACTTGTAGTAACTCTGATGCAGTGCAGTGCGTGACGTGTGGCATAAACCCTCAAGTCTGGTGCTGCTAATCGATTAGGTCGGAAGAGGTTATTGATGAGAACGTCGCCGCACACACGCTCACGTACGACACCGAGAGCTTATCAAGAGTGCTGTGCTTTGCTATGCCGTTCTGTGCCTTCGCGTCCTGACTACACGACTTGAATCTATTCTCCGGGCATCGATTTATCACCGACTTGACAGACGAAATCTCAACCTTCTGTTGCTTGAGCACTGCCGGGATACGTGATTTGATGGCAGCCATCGATACGTTTCGGAAAAAAAATGTACCTAATAGTAGTGGCACCATTGATAAAGACACGTTCCGAAGAATTGGCAATTTTCCTTTGCGGTGTCACCGACGTGATTCCAATCGCTTCTAGATGCGTGTCTTGACTCTGCTTGTTGGTCCTGATGCCAAAAGTGCACTGCACATGTCTTGCTTGGTCTTTCATCTGGAGTCGTAGTCTTGCTATGGGTTATGGAATCATCATAAGATACACACGTGGAGATGAAAGTAAAAGGACTAAAAGTTGTTAGCTTAAAGTGATCTGAAGAAGCAGTCAGATAATGTTCTACTTGACTAGGATCTATATTAATTTATTAAGTCTAGGTTGATAAATTTTTAATCTTCAATCAATGTTGCCAACAGTTTTTTTTTACAAAATTATGATTACCTCCTCCCGGTGTACATTGGGTAGTGCTAATTCTGGCGGTCCTGCAATAGAATTATATAGGTTCATATAAAGTTCAACACCTTAGAAATCATTAAGATATTCTGTTTTAATTTTGTCAAGTCTGCGTCATTACCTCATCTACCGCCGGGGTATATGGGGTCATAAGGGATTAGGATTAGGAGTTTGAAGGATTATGATTATTACATTTAGGGAAAGAGTTAATTGATTGCGGGTTTTAGGTTTAAAATCGTTTGGGATTATCATAATTAACGGTTTCAGTGGATTTTAGACTGGTTTTTGAGATTGCCTAAACCCTGACATGCGGATTTGGATTCAGCGATCTCAAAATCAGACGGTATACATAGTCAGACCTGTAGGTCGATTTTTGAACGGTTTAAGTGGAATTTTCAAGTGCATTCTGAGGGTTTCTCCAAATTGTAACGGCTGGCTGTGTTTGAATTAACCTGGATTTGGATTCACCGACTCCAAAAATATACAATGTACATATCGAGATCCCTAAGCCTATCATTCTGTGTGGCTGTGTAGTCCTTCATTCTCTTCATTCTTCATTTCGGCCTTCTGTCTCATTCTAAGCAATTTCTACGATTTCTAAAATAAGACTAAAAAAAGCTTTCCGCCGTATCCATGGACGTAATCCGGAGGGTCCACCCGCTCACCAACATTAATAGCTAGTGGAGATGAAACACAAATGTTTTAAATTTTTGTTAATTAGAACTTGAAAACAGAAAAACAGTTCTGTTAATTGATAATAATTAAAGCCACCTTGAAGATACCCGCTATGTTTGAGGTCGACTGTCAACAAATAATATGATATGGTATAAACCTGGATTTTTTTCTGGATTCTCATCAAATGTTTTGGATACATTCTTGCGTAGTTTGTTGTTGACGAAAACCAGTTCAAACTCGAAATCACTTTCCACATCTATACGATTTAACAACAAAGTCATTTTAAGTCGTTCTCAATCAAGTAGAATTTTTTTTTACAAATGACCAACATTTGACTTAATTTACGTTTGAAACAGGCGATGCAAAATACCCGTGTGTGTGTATTTAGTATGCGATCTAGTTGGGAAATTATTTAATCACGTCGATTTTCCCGGAAAATGCCCTGTTTACGTTTAGCTTGTATTGGAGGTACACAATATGTGTACTTATTCAGTTCCAATTTTCGTTTAGCTGCATAGATGAGTAGGTTTGGAGAGTCTACAGCAAATAACACTGAAAACGTGAACGAAGGAAACTGTTGTTTCGATGGACAGCAGTGATAAGCAAACAACTTTTAGAACGTAGTCGTTTTATGGAGCTCATAAAATGAGAAAAGGACGTGACCACTACTACTGCCCATTTTCATCAAATAGGAGGAATAAAATCGACCAGGGGTTCTGCTTACTGAATTACCGTTGGTACGTAATGAAAGCGTTAGGAATTAGCCGTAAAAATGGGCTATAAAACCCCTGATGCTTGATTTTTAATTATTTACTCTTTTCCTTTTTATTTCTTTTCTTTGCGCATCATAAATCACTTTTTATCGTTACCTTTGAAATTTAAATGTTTTTAATTTCTACTTCCCCTCGTAAATTTGTTTGAAGAAATAATTACTTCTTAATTTTTTTTTATTAATGGGGANTTTCTCTGAAAAAATGTCCCCTTGAGAGAAAATTTCCGAAAAATTAATTTAAACGAAACCTTGAATAACTGTTGAATAAGAAAATTTGTTCAGAAGTTATATGGTCCCGTTTAAAATAATTTTCCGGAGATTTATGCCGATTGGACATTTTTCCTAAATCACCTCTTTTCCTTTTCTTTCCGGAAACTTTTTTCCGTGCGAAATCTTTGCCGGGGTTTTCTCCCAAAAAATTTTTTTCCGTAAACCACCCCGCCCCCACCCCCTTTTCCTTAACTTGCACTACGTTACAAATGGGTGTCTAATAATGCATGACATTAAGCAGTTTCCAAATTAAAGCCAAATATTGGCATTATATGAAAAGTAGATAACAATAAGTAAATAAAATAATTATAAATAAAATTTGTAAAAGGGAACGAATTGAAAAATAATTTTTAATTGTCGTTTCCTTCTTTACTGGACGTATGTAGGTAACTTTAAAAATTTGTCTAAATACTGTGTTATTATATTTCAGTCAAGGCCATGTAAAAATGCATTACTAAAAGCTGTCCCAAAAAATGTATATAAAAAAAATTGTGTATATGTGTATATGAAACCACGATGCAAATGAAACTTCTCGGCATTGTAGGCATTTAACTATAAATTTTCGGAAAGTTATTCGATTTAGGATATTAAAATTAAAATCGCTACCTTAATCTTATGTTAATGATTGGAAAATGGGAATGATAACGGGAAATCAATATTAGACAAGATATCTAACTATAAATTGTAATTTCAATCTGCATATGAGAGTACGGAATACATAATAAATACAATCATTCAGATGATAGACGCATGTTAAATACTGAGAACAGTATTTATTTAAATCATTGAATCATTTTGAACTGCAGTTATTCTATCAATAATTGCATTTTCGCTTTGAGTTTCACAGTCTATAAATGTAATTGTCATGCACTTGCACGAATGAGTGAGAATATAAATGCTATACGGTCAGCTCATGCGAGGCCTTGGTTACTCTGCCGAGCGGCTTTCAGTTTTCCCCCTACTCCGCGGCCGGCTGTATTGCGACATGTGATAGAAAAAATTTGAGGCGATGTAATAAAAGTTTCACTTTAAAAATTTTAACCTTGTGCATTTGTTTTGATCATATTTGTTCTTGAATCTCATTTTTACCCCAAAGGATTAATATTAATGTTACGTTTATGGTTTCTGGAAAAGATCACCACTGTAAAGGTGATCGAAAGAGGGTGGTCACCTGAGTAAAACCCCATAAAAAGTTTGCGGCGGTCTCACCCCCATAAAAAGTTATGGGGGTTGAAAGTTGATTATTTTGACAATTTTCATACACTATAATTCAAATAAAATTCAATAAAAAAATTATTTTCAAGCGGGTGGAGGTGGGGGATCGAAAGAGGGTGGTCACTTGAACAAAACCCGATAACCTAACCTAACCTACCCTATTGATAAAGATATTTAAATAATGTTTTATATAACTTTCTCAATATTTTTATGTATTTTTCATTAGTTTTACCTTTGAATATTGTTTAAGAATGACTATATAAATATTTACATGCCTAGAAATGTATAAAAATTGGCATATTTATTAACTTTGAACCTCTATAACTTTTTATGGGGGTGAGACCGCCAAGAACTTTTTATGATACAGTGGTGGAGGAAACTTCCTCTTTCGATCCCCTCCATCACCACCCCCGAAGGGGATGGGGGCCATCATCTAGACCTTTACCCAAGGTAAAGGTTTTAGTAAATATGATATTTTATTGTTCCTAATGATTGTCGACAATTACTAATGGCGACCTCATTTTAGGGCATTTTTGCGACACGCTCCCGTAGAATTATCAATTTTATCTCGACCTCACCATATTCCTCTGGGGTGTCAAAATCCTTTTCTTGCCATTTCTTATGTCCGTTTCCCGTGCTTTCTATTTACTTATTTGCAAGCATCTCGAGAGTTTGTAAGCTTTGTTTTAGTCCCGTTCAAATATTTATTTCGGTGGCAGATAAGCCGTCCATATGGTTGTACATATGTCTTTGGTGTCGAAGCGGCACATTTTGCCCGCTTGTGTTGCAGATAAGTCTCCAAGCAGAATCGACAGCGTATAAATAAAGCACGTGGCGGCATCGGAACCCACCGGAATACGCCAACCCATTTTCACATACGAAAAATTCGGTTTGTGATTATACGTTATAAAATAAGGGATAGGTAAAGCGAAAAAATTTTGAAATGGCTAAATTTTTGATATGTTGTTTCTGCGTGTCAATATAGAGGTCAGAATTTTTCGTATTCCTATTTGAATAATCAAACATTTAATACAGTGTAAACTCTTTATAACGTCACTAGATTTAACGACAAACTCCTTAAAACGTCGAAACTGCTTCACTTTGCTTCCTATCTTAATATCCGTTCTTTCCATACATTTTTTATCGGTTCCATTTTATTTTATCTCTACTACTCTTTGTTAGAAGCTAATACTGCAAATCTAAGCATACTAATCTTTTGCCCCTATCATGTACTCGAATTATTTGAATATTTAAATATGCATTTAAAAATTTTTAAATATCAACTAACTTTTTTTTCAAATGGATATTCAAATATTTGAATATTCAAATAACTCGAGTAGGATCTAATTCAAATGGCAACATTCCAAATTAGCTTATCAAAATTTGCAGTAGAAAATCTGACATATTGAAAAAATTTCAATATTGATTTATCATTGTTTGTTAGAAATCGACCTCTCTTTGGTATTAATCTCAAAAAAGAGGGCACCAAGGTTATTAAAAATACGACAATTTGGGATTATGCATTTTGGATAGACAGATATTAAGAATTCAGCTGCGGCCCGTCACTTAATTTTTTCAGTCTTAAATAGCAATTGTCTGTTTGGTCCATTCTTTCGGATCGCTATCCTATTCTTTTATGTGCGACGACTGAAATAGACAAAGAAGAATTTAGACGTACTCTTGCAAGCCGTATATCACTTGAAGGTTAAAATGCTCGAAGGTGAACCGTTAATCTTAACGAATTGCCGTTTTGGAACAATAAATATTCGGTTTCCAGATAAGCAAAGCGCAGTTTTCAAAATATATAGAAGACCAAATGTGTTTGTACGTATTTATTTGTATACTTACTACGTAGGATTGGTATCATTTAAAGATACTTGGCGATAACAACTGATACAAATAAAATATATAATTAGAAAATGTTTATTTCTATAATCTAAGTATAGATACACATGTGATTGATATCTGTATAGGTATAAAGTATAGTTTCGATTTTTATGGTAATATTCTTTTGTGCGAAATCTAAGTATATATAAAACAGTTAATTCTGTAATTCTTCAATGATTAAATACACAGTAAAATCCGATTTGACAATGTTAAATGGGAGAAGATGTTAAATATACTTAAAATTGCAGGGATGAGTTATAAAGATAGAAGAGTGATACTTAGTTTGTATAAAAAGCAGCAGGCTGTAATAAAGCTGGGGCTGCAACGTAGAGAAGTAAATATTAGGAAGGGAGTCAGGCAGGGATGCACACTGTCACCGCAAGTTTTTAATCTATACATCGAAGACGCGATCAACATCATTAAAGACAGTACAACTGTAGGGATAGATATACAGAGGCAAAAGATTAGTATGCTTAGATTTGCAGATGATATATCTGGGAAGTAAGATAACTCAGGACGGAAGGAGTAGTAGGGATACAGAGCGAACGGTTTATTTAGAAATTCCAGAAAGATTGTTAAAGGTCTATTATGTTTGGAGTGCGGCGCTGTACGAGTGCGAAACATGGGCGGTGGGCGCGGCGGAAAGGAAAAGGTTAAAAGCATTCAAAATGTGGTGTTACAGGCGAATTATAAGGATACCGTGGATAGAGAAGGTTAGAAGTGAAGAGGTATTAAAAAGAATAGGAGAACAAAGGACTCTATGGAAGTCAAAAAGAAATAGGCGAAATAGGTTAGTAGGACACCTTCTCAGGCATGAAGGTCTAGTCAGAGACATATTAGAGGCAGAAACAGGAGTTAGGGGCAGAGATAGACCTACATTAGATTACTATTCGCAAATAGTTAAGGATGTGGGTTTTTTTAGTTTTAGGGAAATGCGAAGTTTAGCTCAGGATAGGAAAGAGTGGAGGTGCGTGTCCAACCAGTCTTAGGACTACCTCATGATGATGATGATGATGATGATGTTGAAATTTAGTACCAGTATAGTCAATCGATTGTAGAAAAAGACTTGATAGTACGACCTTGATTAGGGAAATTTTCTGTACCACAGTAAATAAACCGACGTATATTTTATTTTATGCAAACCATAGAACTCAAACAGAAGTTATCTTTAATTACAAGATTACTGCATTATCATTACATCCGAATCTCAAAATTTATAAATCATTAAAGTTTATGTCGCTGAAAGAGTAGCCGTCTCTATAAAGGAAAGTGGTGTATATATACGAAAACTTTTACATTGGTTAACGTTTTTACAAAACTTATTTGTGTATTTTAATTAATGTCACCATTCATATTATAATATCATAAACCAAAACCACACATCGCACATAATTAAGACAATTACACTATACCTAATAAAAAACCGACCATAGAAGAGCTTCTTAACTAGAGGTGAAACGTCAGTGCTGGTTTTACATCCCTAATACATACCTTGTTTTTTGATATTTTACATCTTGTGAAAGGGGAAGAAATACAGGGATCTATTTAAAATCAATGTATCAAACACCACAACAACCAAAACAAGTGTGTTTGTGTGCGATCGGGCATACGTGTGCGTGTTGTAAATGTGTGTGTCGTAGCTGCGTTCTGGGAAAACAGTTAAACAGTTCGAAGAAAAACTAAACGATCCGGATGTTTCTAGAGGGTTCCAGAAAGGAAACAAAAGAGTATTTAAAAGAAGAGACGATCGTCGAAAGAGGAAAAAATAAATTGACCGTTGCAGAAGTGAATCCAGAAATAAATTGACAGTGATAGCAGTGAAATAAATAGCGCAGTGAATAGTGATATATCAACAGTTGTGTAAATAAATAGAACAATTCATAAAGTAAGTTTAGTAATAATTTAATAGTGTTTTTAATAATTAGTGTAAATAAATAGTTTTCGTCTTAGAAGTTAATTTTGTTGAACCCACGAACATTACAATACTAATATTGTTAACTTATATAGAATACTTTCTGAAACCGCCTGCGAAATCTCACGTGTAGAGTCTGATGAATCATATGTCACATTCCCAGTTGTATCTATTCACTCACGCCTAACCGTCCCTAGTTGCTGCCGATCTCCCCCAACTATTACCGTCCCAGCTCCTGACCATAACCTCCCTCGGCTTCCAATATTAATACAACACATGCAGTACGCATCTACGTCATCGTCATCCATAGTCCTCCTCTGACGTTCCTGCATCTGCAGACCATTACGCGTCCTGTGACAATGGCCAGAACGGCTCGAAATACAATTAGACGTTGACCAGGATAATTATGTAATTGGTTATGGCATATGGCGGTCGTGAATAAATCACGTACACGACAATATTTGCAGAAAGCTGTTCATTTTCGAGAATTAGTGGACGGGAAACTTGTCAGGGTTAAATAGGAGGACACGTGTTTGGTAGGCTCGTTTAGAGTAAAGTTACAGCCATGTAGATGGGGTGCAGGGGTTAATAAGTTACCATTAGTCAGAAAACCAAGTAATTGGTTCAGGTTGATTGAAGTCCTTTATAGATAATATTCTTCTTAAAATNCAGTGTAGGCCAATTTTTTTAAGAGGTAGAAATAACAATTTCTACGGTCCCTTAAGATACGTAATAACCTAGTTTTAATAACATAATAATCCTAGAAACAAATAAAAGTCGTTCAAAAGAGACTCGCAAATTTATTGACCAATTTTCTCTAGAAATGCGCAACCGTTCGATACGGAGATATATAAATAGTATTTCCGTTACGATTTTGTAAGTCACTATTACCATATACGACGTACACGTTATCCGGGTTTCCTTCTCTTTTAAGACATATCGTTCGGAACATTTAAATTTTTTAAATATGGTAGTTTTTGATTTAATTTATAGCAGACTAGATTTTATCCGCGGCTTCGCTCGCGCTGATGTACTAATTACGTATCAAAGGTCATCGACGGCCACATCTAACTAATTTTTTTATCTCTCGAGAACAACATTTTTTCTCGTGGATAAAAGGAACCCTATGTACTTGTCTGTACCCCTAACAATATGTCTACAAGATTTCATGATGATCGATTGAGTAGTTAAGGCGTAAAATCGACCACATAAAACTAATTTTTCTGTCCCTTGCGAACAGTACTATTTTTGTTGATAAACTGTACCCTATGAAGGACATACCCCTGTACCCCTGCAAATGTGTGTACAAAATTTCATGATGATCGGTTGAGTAGTTAAGGCGTGAAAGGTTAACAAACAAACTCACATTCTCATTTATAATATTAGTATTTACAATAAAATTTCTAAATACTTTTTAAATAATTTTTATAGCAAAATAAAAACCAAAAAATGTTTTAACCAATAAAAAAAGGCTCATTTTGATTAGGAAACGATGTTTTTCTTTCAACCCTCCAAAACGATTAAGAGTAAACATTTTTAGGTGTTTCACGAATATTGTATCGGTTTAAAGCACGATATCAATTACTAGCGTAAACTAAAATTGCTGAGGGAATTAACTTATATCCGTCCTTATTAAACTAGAAGTAGATTTACGAACCGCATTAGATAGGTATAGATAGGCACGTAGATATAGTAAATGGGGTTTCTATGTTTGCAAATTGCAAATGTAAATCCCTGTGCGAGCAACTTTCGTCAAATATGTGAAATTCATAATTGGAATAATTCGAACGGCGTCGGCGATTTGGCGTACGCGGGGCGTCGAGACGCCTCTCTTGCAACCGATCGCTATCGCATTTCGGACGACGAATTACAACATGCAAACGGCCGTCCTTCAGCTTAACGTTCGTACATTGTACATATGAAACGAGCGTGAGAACTACAGCTTGTTTCGCTATAATATCTGATCAGAAATCAATGCATATAAATACATCGGCTTATCTGTCACCTACGTTGTGAATCTGTGAATATCGATAAAGCAGTTCTGTTCTCACAAATAAAAACTCTAACAATAGAACCCATTTTTAGATAGGTAGGTACTAAATCTAAATGAAAAATTGTCTTAAATTGTCTTTAAAATAAAAAAGGAACTTCACATATTAAACATTTTTTAACATCCTTAGGCTAGAGTAAAAGTACTTATTGATTATAGATATGAAATTAAAAAATCGGTTGTCTGTAAAGTCGGTTTACTGACGATAGTTGAACGTGACAACGTCATAAGAAAATACTGATGGAATGGTTTCATTTTTCAAAAGAAAATTTTAATTTTATTTGTTTGATAGATATTTTGTATGGATATAGAG
>NW_020442462.1:1568957-1582701 GCF_000699045.2 Agrilus planipennis | reverse complement strand
ATATTACTGCCTCAGCATTTGCCTAAGTGATCCAAGGAAACCACAGAAAAACTTGGACCAAGGCAGACGGACCCGGAATCGAACCGGCGTCCTCCCGAATGCTAAGCAATGGCCTAGACCTCTAGGCCATGCCGCTCGGTCAGTATTATTCATATTCATATTTACCTACATACGTGCTTATAAGTACCTACAGCTAGTTCAAAACCTCATGGGCCTTCGCATGTAATGTACATTGCGAAAACATTGACTCGACTGCTAACTAAGTGTCTCGCTACACAAATAGGGACAGAATTCTAAATAAACTCTAAACAGTGTAGGCCAATTTTTTTAAGAGGTAGAAATAACAATTTCTACGGTCCCTTAAGATACGTAATAACCTAGTTTTAATAACATAATAATCCTAGAAACAAATAAAAGTCGTTCAAAAGAGACTCGCAAATTTATTGACCAATTTTCTCTAGAAATGCGCAACCGTTCGATACGGAGATATATAAATAGTATTTCCGTTACGATTTTGTAAGTCACTATTACCATATACGACGTACACGTTATCCGGGTTTCCTTCTCTTTTAAGACATATCGTTCGGAACATTTTCCACAGGTGTATAATAGGTTACAGTCGAATCAGGCTGAGTCGCACTCGTTCCTATGGAAAATGTAATCCTTTTCAAATGGGCCATATGATAGAATTGCGGCTATAAAGTCTGACTGCAGTCATCAATCAACTTTCGTCTCTCATGGATATTTGGTTTGGGTCATTTAATTCCGCTGCGGATTTTTAAAATGCTATTCGCATATATTACCATACGAAATGCGTAGCGAACGGTAGCGATTCTTTTTTGTGGCGTATCACTGTTACAAACAGTCGTTCGAAATAAATTGATTGATTGATTGATTGTGTACTAATTAAGGATCGCTACCAGAGTTATGAAAATATTATTTTTCTTTTTTGAAACTCATTCGTGTCAAAACACAGACGATTTGAATATCAATGTAATCTTTTGGAATATTGCGATGCCATGTTATTAGTTCAAGATCGAAGAGCCGCCAGACATAACTTATTTTCTGACTAATAAAATGAGTGAGGTAGAGTACTGTTAGTATGTAGATATCAGGTGCTAAAAGTACGTAAAAATGTTTTATTAAAATTTACATAATATTTTACACTGTCAGACACTTCCCATTGGCGGTAATTTCTGGCAGACGCTTCAAAGTTTGCAAAAAAAAATGTAATTTTACTTATAGTCTAAGTCTTCATTTTTAAATATGATACTTAAGGAACTATTTCAATACTTTTTGTAAGCAGCCAGACCAATTGTAGGGATCGAACAGTCCTAAGGCTGATTGGACATGCACCTCCACTCTTTCTTATCCTGAGCTAGTATTCACATTTCCCTAAAACTAGAACAAACCATATCCTTAACTATTTGTGAACAGTAATCTAATCTAGGTCTACCTCTACCCCTCCTAACTCCCGTTTCTGTCTCTAATATGTCTCTGACTAGACCTTCATGCCTGAGAAGGTGTCCTATTAACCTATCTCGCCTATATCTTCTTGACTTCCATAGAGTCCTCTGTTCTCCTATTCTTTCTAGCCTTTTCATTTCTAACCATCTCTATCCACGGCATCCTCACCATTCGCCTATAACACCACATTTCTAACCTTTTCTTTTCCGCAGCGCCCACTGTCCATGTCTCGCACCCGTACAGCGTCGCGCTCAAAACGTACACCTTTATCAATCTTTTTCGAATTTCTAAATTAACCATTCTGGAGCATATAATTGCATTACATTACTTACATTTAATTAATAATTATGTAACATCCGTTCTTTTATTTATTTTTCCTTTTTTCATACAGGTCTCACGGTCTTCCTGTTTTACCTAGTGATGTGCCAAATCGTTAAAGAAGTATATCCGCGTATTATTAGTGTCCAAGTTCGTTCGTAGTGGCTTGAACTGTACGTGTGGTTTTGTTTATTCAGGTAAGCAAAAATCCCCTATTTCTTCGAAAACTATATCCTAAACTAGCCGAACTCCCAAAATGCTTTGAACAAAGCGTAATACTCCTCAAGAACCTTTTGTTACAATTCTATATAATAATATTCACTAATATAAAAGATCTGTCCAGGATCCGCTAAAACCAACGGTACGGATTTCCCCTCGGATATCTGCGGATACAGATTCTGATACGGATACGAATATCCGACACATCACTAGCTTCAGTATACTGTTCAATGATATTCTATATAGTATTCTTCCTGTGTAATCCAGAAAAAATTACCTTTATTTCATATCGCAGTTTAAACCTTGTTAATCCCAATCTTAAATGTTCTTCTATTTCCGACTCTATAAGTAATCGTCAGAGTATTTCAGATGGACCATACAAAATGCTCTACTAAATATTTGATGTAAGAATGAATATTGTCGCTGTAGAAACCAAATTAATTCATGAATTCAAATTCATAATTGTTGCATAACCTCTCTATAGAAAGCAATAAAATCGTTTTATTACTTAATAAGTATTTGGTTAAAAAAGATGTTTAAAAATAGTTATTTTGCATTTTGTTTTTCGAATGTATTTTTTAGAATAATTGTGTATTAATTACATTTAATATTTCATTGATCAAAAACAATGGTACTACTAAATGACGATAGGTACCTATAGGTACTTATTGTGATGAAAAATCTTGTTACAAAAGTGATTTGGCTCAAATTTGTTTATAAATGGTGGAATATCTTTGAAATTTGTAGATTGCGATTGCAAATTGTTGCAAGAAAACAGCAATGTTTCGTCGTAGATGGTGAAAGAAACACTTAACCTAATTCTCATAGTTGTTTGCCAAGAAAAGGGTACTAACAATAAGCTCGACATAGTATTTGGCAGAAGAGATAAACGTTTCATTCTTAGGAGGTCATACGAAATGAGTGATGAAGTCGTTTACAATGGGAAGATGTTTCAATTTTAGCGAATGCATATACTACGTGCATACATATTCTGCCAAATATTCCGCCAGCATATTGGTAAATAAAATTAAACTGGAGCTCAATCTGCAACTTAAATCCGCTTCTCATTTGTAAGGGATTATAAATCAAAGTAAATGAAAATCTTCCTGGTTAGATCACTTTTACGTTACTTTTAACTGTAAGAACTTCAACTCAAAATTAGCTTCCACCTTCAGAATTTCACTCTATTTTTCATTCAATTCAAAGATTATCCGTCACTGTAAATAAACCGGATCAACCAATATTTCAATCTGTTATTTCAATCGTAAATTACACGTAATATTACAGAAAAGTACATAAGCTCAAACACAATAATTAAAATACGATATGTGATTCAGTTAATTAAATACATATACAGTAGATATACTTCGTTTAGTTTCTGTAGCGATGTGACATTCAGTTTGACCGGCGCAAAGTAGAAAAGAATAGCACTAGGCCAGAAAAGAATGGAGACAACTCTCGGCTAAACTCTTAGCCGGTGAGGAGCGTATAATCCGTACAGTACTGCAGAGAATAATCGACTATTTTATCTACTGAAATTGCATTGTTCAAATCTGCTGTTATTGGTACCAATTACTACTAAACATTTCAACGAGATGTTTATTTATATTTGAAGACATATTAGAATCTTTAACGCTTGTTTTCGACTCGCACTACTATTCATGATTGAACATAACTTTAGACAGGTAATGTATGAATAAGTATGTTTAATGAACAAGAGTCGAGAGTATAATGAGCTTTCATCTTCTTTTGCCAGCGCGCATCCAAGACATTGGAAGGGGCACATCGCTAGAGAAAGTAAATGAAGTATAGCAGTTTCCATTGTAATTCGATAATAATTATTAGTTTTTATTTAATTTTATGAAAATATGTTGATCTCAACACACACTTAGCCATTACGCGTTTTGATCACCTTTCGTAGCTTGGAGGTCAGAGCATTACTTCGTAATGCCAAAGGTCCCGGGTTCAATTCCAGGCGAGGGTGTGATAGTAGCAACAATTTTTCGTCTCATTAAGTTGAGGTAATTTGTGAGGGAATAAAAATTAAATGAATTTTCACATTAATAAATCGATAACGTTGTTCTCTTCGGTTCACAAGATCGGGTGTCTGCTACAATTATTTTAAATAAATTTTCACGAGTTTATAGAATTTGGCATTCTTAAGTTTATAATAAAATTTGCTTGTTTATTGCATTTTCATTGTTCTTTAAAGACTCAGTAAATATTAGTTTCTGCGGACAACGTAATCGGTGTTTTCACAATAAAAATTTACTTGCGCTACATTCGAGACTTTTCTGGCAAAACTTTTGCCACTTTTACTCGTTTTGCTTTATTTAGCATACAGGGCTCGTCGTGAAAACGATGCAGGAATGGGTAGTTTTTAACTTTTTCCAATTTTCGCTTAGGTCGTTCAATTTTAGGTGTGACGTCTTTCTTTGTTCGAAACCAGTTTCTTGTTGAAATGAAGCTCTAATTGAATAAACGTGTCCCACGGAAACTTTTCTTTAATCTCGATTTTATATAGTGGGAAAGTTGCTGCCTCTCAGTTTTAATCAATTAAACTTTATTTATAACAGTTCTTATCAAAATTTTAATCTTTGATTCCTTGAGAACATTTCTAAATTTATTTAAAGATTGACTTTTGATTTCTGGTAAAAGGAAGTGACTCTTTTAAAAACTTCTTCCATTTTATTTCTTTAAGTTAAAGTATATTTAAAAAGCCGAAAATAAACTTGTAATGATTGTATCCAAGAAAAAAGCGCGACATTTCGAAAAACGTGTAGCCTGACACTGACAATATTCCTAATCGGTCTCGTAGCTTAAACAAACAAAAAATAACTAATCTTTAAATCTATGCTTTATTACTAGCCAAACTAATTTCAGTTAAACATATTGTATGTATGCAAAAAAGAAATGTAGAGAAAGAGTGAGTATAAATACAGGAGACGAAAAATTAGAAGAAGTTGATGATTTTAGGTAGCTAGGAAGTCAGATAAGTCAGGACGGAAGGAGTAGTAGGGATATAAAGCAGAGGATAGCGTAGGGTCGAGTCGCCTCTTCAATAAAAAGTAGTCACTTCTATGCTCGCGAACGATTAATTTAGAAGTTCGAAAAAGATTGTTAAAGGTGTATGTTTGGAGCGCGGCGCTGTACGGATGCGAAACATGAAAGCAGAAAAGAAAAGGTTAGAACTATTTGAAATGAAGAAGCAGAAACAGGAGTTCAGAGGGGTAACGGTAGACCTAAATTAGATTACTTTTCACAAATAGTTAATGATGTGGGATGCTCTAGTTATAGAGAATGCGAAGATTCGCTCAGGTATGACGACCGTATGATGATGATGATGATGATGATGATGTATAGATCCAAACCTATACATACGTATATTTTAATTAATGGGGTGCTGATCAAGAAAATTATCAGTGAGAAAAACATGTGAAGTGAATACAGACTATCGATAACAGATATAAAGTGGAAATAAGTGCTACTGTAGTTCCACAGTGTTTAATATACACTACTACATAATTAAATTGTTTTTTGGGTGGCTAGGAGCGTCAGCTCCATGCAATTACAACCGATGTCTAAAACTACCCCTGCATGAATTAATCGATGTTGTTTACTAGATGGTGTCGTTTACTATATTTGACATAATTGACCAGGACTCAAAATCAGCCTGTATAAAACCGATTCCAGTTCGAAAAATTTAATGGTATCTATACGAGCGGCATCGCCTAGAGCATTTGGGAGGACGCCGGTTCGATTCCTGGTCCGCCTGCCTTGGTCCAAGTTTTTCTGTGTTTTCCTTGGATCACCTAGGCAAATGCTGAGGCAGTAATATGTAATATTCCACAGATAATCTTTCACTTTCTTCTGACTTCATTTCGTCCGTCTCATCCTTCTCACCCGAACCACCACCCACCCATTCCCACGATTCCTGAAAGCAGGCTGAAGAAGGCCTTCCGCCCTACCTTCCGGCATAGTCCAGAGGGACTGGTCGCCCACCAGCATTACTGGCTGGTGGGAATGAAACACCCAAAAGTTTTTTTTTTCTCTATAAACTATCAAATGAAACTACACATTTGGAGAGTTACCCACTGAAATGTGAACGTCTTCAGTCTGGATAATGCCTAGTTCCCTCCCATATACCTGTTTTTAATTAGGATTAAAATTTTCGGTATATCTAATTCCCTCCTAATTATGCATCAATTGCCTCCCAACGGGGGCGGTGGACCTTGAGTACTAATTGCCACTATAAAGTCATAAAGAGTTGTTTAAATAATACAGCCTCACATCACATATTAATCTTAATATTATTCATGCATTATAGACACCACAATAACAATAATAATTTTATCAGACTACCCTTCTGTTGGTCAAATACAACACAAACTAAAACTAATAAAGTTTTTCTAGATGATTGCATCAAAAAGCTAGACGCACACGAATTTCCAAACATTGAATTTGTTAAGGTAGTGGGAAACAATTTTAAAATTAAATAACTGAACATTTATAACTGATATGTGTTTTCTTTCTGAAATTATTTGATCTTTAATTTACTGAGATATTGAAGTGCACTATAAATATATATTTATTTTCGATAAATAAAATCGGTAAGTAGTCGTTAACTTAATTATCGGAGTTGATACGAACATGAACGGGAGGGAACTTGGCTAGTACCCGGGGGGGAATTCGACATCTATATTTTAACCAAAACTACCTGCGGGAGGGAATTCGGCATCACCGCTTGTCACAGTATGACCCTGCCTATTTAATTAANACTATAAATATATATTTATTTTCGATAAATAAAATCGGTAAGTAGTCGTTAACTTAATTATCGGAGTTGATATGAACGGGAGCGAACTCGGCTAGTACCCGAGAGGGAATTCGATTATCTATATTTTAACAAAAACTAAATGCGGGAGGGAATTCGGCATCACCGTTTGGTCTACCATACACCAGTCGATTAACAATTTTCATTAAACGATTTCATATACCCTTAGAAACAAATTGTAAAAAATGACCGCCCTTATTGAGTTAGCGGCTCCAAGCAACGTGTATTACACGAAGCGCAACAAAAGCATATTTTGTACTGTCAATAAAAAATGGATTTCGCGCAACATAATTGTGTCTCAAATTGAAAACTATGGGCCCCCGGAAGCGAGCGACTTTCCTCGTCTCAGAAAATAACGGCATCCCGAGAAAGTAACTGGAAATGTCGCGGTAATATTTATTCATGCTTTCCACCTTCCCGGCGCGACAACAACAAAATACTTCGTTGTACATTTTTAATGAAATTTTGCAATTTTAATGCAGATAGACAAGTTATACCTTTAGAAACATTGTGCAAATGGGAAAATGCAAATATACACTTAACCGTCTTCTGATCTAAATACTTATAACATACTGCTACTTTTCAATTTTATTGCAGAGATTCGGATATAACGAGTGAATACTCAGTGAATTACATTACAAAGAAGATAAATATACCTTGTTGGCAGGAGCAGTGATAAAAAATAGTTAAAAATAAATAAATAAACATAAATAGAGAGAAAAAGGAAATAGATTTCGGCCGCCCGTGTGGCAAGCTAACACTCATATCACTGAACCATTGATGTTTAGAACTATCTTACGTATAGGTATACTTCGTTTACTTTCTCTAGCGATGTGTCCCTTATAATGTAGAGGATGCGCGATGGCAAAATCGTAGGTAGGGAGAAACAAGCTCATTATACACTCTACTCTTATTCATTAAACATACTTTTTCATACAGTACCTGCCAACAGTTTTGTTCAATCATGATAGTAGTGCGAGTCGAAAACAAGCGTTAAAGCCTTTAATATGTCTTCAAATATAAATAAACATCTCTTTGATATTTCAAGTAGTAATTAGTACCAATAACAGCACATTTGAGCAATGCAATTGTAGTGGATAACATGGTCAATTCTTCCGTGCAGTACTGTACGGATTATACGCTTCTCACCGGTTAAGAGTTTGGCCGAGAGTTGTCTCTTTCCTTTTCTGGCCTAGTGATGTTCTTTTCTACTTTGCACCGGTCACTCAGATAATTAAACCGTCGGCGTAGATTCAATATGAAAAAGTCGATTTTCTTAATGGAAAAGTACGTTAACAAATAATCGTACCATACAGAGCATTTCCGCGAGGACATAGAACTAAGTCGCGCCCGAAGATGCTTCTTATCAACATTGATTGTCAGGAATTATTTTTATTTGATTGTACGATTGTTTGAGATTATCTTAAAAAGAACCTGTAGGTATCTACCTCTGTTAGACGAATACCTGTTCATAAATTCCTTACAAGAAGAATTCAAAGCAAGAATAAAACCAACGAAACAGTTGTCATCGTGTTGCTGGATAAATAACGAAAAGCAATAAAGAATTGCACCGAGAATGCAATATAATGGTCTCGAGGAAATAAAGAAACTCTTTTACATCAAACGAGCCGAGGGAAGTACACTGAAAGAGCGAGAGGAACGGGGAGATGGAGAGTTACCGTTGCCAGGAAAATTTCATTTTAATATCATCTCATTAAGAGTCCAACCGCTGTGCTGTCTGGTTGCGAGATGCACCGACACCGAGACGTGCTCCTGTACCTTTCATAATAGACTTGTCGTCTTTATTTCTTTATTAGGCAGACGACAGCCGCAAAAACTTTATATAGACATCACTCTACCAAGGCGACTTTATTGCTCGTTTTTGCTTTCGTGTTTCGCAGCTGTTCTTGTGTATAGGAAGTATTACGTATATATAGACATCGGCAACACTGTAAGTAATTACGTATATAGTACGAGGTACTGTTTGTAAACAGAACATTATAAAGGCGCGATTACACGGCTTGCGGTGCGGTTCACCACGGGCGGCCTGTACTGACCTAACACACGATTTTCTAACGGCAACCGTGCTGCGCCGTGCCGTAATTTCATTTGCTTGTCTCACTGTTGCCGTGCATGGCTGTGGCGCCGTGCCATTGAAGTCCCCATGCCGTGCTACGGCGGCAGCCGTGAACGGCTCCGGCAGCAAACCGTGTTGTGTGAAAGCTTGCATATAAATTATTAATGTATTACTATTATACACGGCACCGTTGCCGTGCACGACCACGGCAAAAACCGTCTGTGTGAAAGCAGCGTAAGCTGCCTCGTTCGGTTGTGATCTCCAACTATTGAGCGGCCTGTAGCCTGTAGAGTGACGAACTATTTCTCATGGCTGATACTTGTGTAGCGGTTTATATTACATTAAGTTATCTATTACAAAGAGAAAGCGCAAGAAACGGTGGTAGTTTTCTCAGTTTGATATAAAAAATGTATCTAGGTATATTACAAAAAATTTTCAAGCATACTATACATTATTCCAAATTCCTAAATGCATAACGTAATTTTACAATCGCCGTTTACATTAATTTCACTGGAAAATGAGATTGCATGCTGCAGTTATTTGTCTCACATAAAGTAATTTGAATTTGTGTAAATTGCGATCCGATAAGAAGTGGCACGTTTCCTCTGTTACTTACCCGAGATGCTAGGGAAAGCACGAGGGTTCCACGCCTGGCGTACCGCACAACGGGCCGTGTGACAGCCTTTACTTGTACGCCATTGTACTTACAACACGAGTGATTATTCTTTTCGCGCAATGATACCAGCGAGCATTCGCACATCGTCAGCACATCAGTCGCACTTATTAAACGAATGAGACGGAGTGACGTAAACGTAATTAGACAGTCGCGTATGAAAGGTACGAAATTAAATACAAATTAGCGCTCTACTCAAACCGAACACAAGTTATGAATGCGTTCTTGGTGTTCGAAAACCTAATTTTAGGATTAACGTATTATTAAACTTGTCGCAAACTACGCTAATGTCAACGACGTCAGTTCTTTGTATATTGCGCAAACTTGTGTGTTTAAAAGGATGGATTATCCCATACTTTCACAATTAATAAAAGTTGTTAATTTTACAATGCATACAGGAATACAAGAGAACTATATACACAGTAAAGAAGATTAAGTCAACTGAAAGCATAATAAAATTACTATAGATAGATAATAGCTTTATTACCACTGTGTGTGTGTATGTGTGTTGGGTGTGCGTGTGTGTGTGCGAGTGCGTGTGTGTATGTTGTGTGTGCGCGCGCGTGTGTGTGTTCGTTCTTCTCTCTTCTCTTTTCTGTGTATGTGTGTGCAGTGTGCGTGTGTGTATACGCTCGCGCGTGTGTGTGTGTGTGCGTGTGTATGCATATGTGTGTGTGTGTGTGTGTGTGGGCACACGTGTATGCATAGTAGACCGTAAACCAATGAAATTTAAATTCTTGGTTAGCAGATTTTCAACGACAGGGTTAAGTTAAAACCGTTGAAACGAGCCTGCAATGTTTATAAACACTAAAAGTCTGTTAGATGACAAAATCGCCATAATTGTAACAGTTCAGCCATACTGATGTGTTCTTGTTCACGCGAAAAAGTGAACACAAGAACTATATCGAAATAACAAATAATTTAGTAATGTAATCAATAAATAATACAAACAGGAAAAACGACCTATCCCCATACAATCTTAATTATTAATTTTCTTTAGGTAGGTTTTTTGTTATACTTATTACTGCCGGGTACACGGTTCATCTTTAGTCTAGGCATTTCCACTCCTTCCTTCATTGAGGTGACATTTGCATTCAATACCTTATTACGTCTTTAGAAGTCCCAATAGTATTTGTTTCCGAAAACACTCTAAAGTTACATATGTTGTTACGACGATAGTAAAGAATGTAAGCTACTTTGTTGTAATAGTTGTTTACAACTTCCATTTTTTGCGGTAGCTAGTGTGGGTGTCACTGCTATAAAAAAGGTCGTTATGATGAATGGATCTGCTTCCTAATTACGTAGGTTACCCTATTAATTTCGTCCCTGCCTCACAAAAACGGAAACCCTTATTGTTTCGACATCCCTTTAAATCTTCCGAATGCTTTATGTTTACTGAAATAACATTGGTAACAATAAACATCGGCCAACATCGGTGCATCGAGGTTCTTTTGTTTTTATTTGAAATTGTAACACTGAATTTTTAACAGTCTCGGAGGGAAAAATACACGGCAGTTGATAAATAGATAGCAAGTAGACCAAATAGGAAAAAATACGAATTTTTAAAATGATGCACCTCTTCAGAAAGAGGGTAGGTAAGTAGAATTTCACTTGCTCATGAGTTGCTGAATGAAGTCAATGACGATCTAGACGACGATCGTAATTGGTGAAGTATGAAACTTAGGTCCAATCGTCCAAACTGAAATTTTTATGAAGACTCAGAAACAAATAAAGCACATCAAGTACGATTACTGTAAATATAAATTACATTAATGCTGTGTGTCATGAATTCTTGTCAATATATATAGAATATTATTTTAGTTCTACGTCGTTCGTACTAAACAATCCGAAGACAGTAAAAGCTCTTTATTCGCGGTGGATATGTTCCATAAACATGCCGCGAATACAGAAATCAAAATGTATCAATATGTATCAAAATATCCTTATAATCAACTTTAGGCAAGAGTTTAAAAAATTTATTGATTTTTTCTTGTTTTGAATTTTTAAATTAGTCCACTTGGTTACATCTTTCATAAAATTCGCTTCGGCACGAGCTAACAATATCTAAAAGATACGTTGAAAAATAACATCGAATCCTTTTGTGTTTAGTCGGTTATATCTTTTATAATGATTTTATGTACCAACAGTACATAAGTACTCAAAATATGTCGCTACATTAAGGAGATTCAGTACCTAGTACACGCGCCGTAGAGTAAAAACATGCTTATCGGTTCTAGATATTATGAATTTAATGTTTGGAATAGAGGTTTGAAATTTTGTAGTAAGATAGATAAACCTTTGTTCTAAAGCCTGCCGAAGGCCATTTTTTAATTTCTATTGAAAATACGTGTCCTACAAGAAGCATTAACTTTAAGCACTTGTAAAATTTTTTAATGACCACCTTCATTTTTTAGATTATCGAAGTAAATCTTCGCAAAATTTAATTTTTAATTTGTGATCATTAAACTCTACGCTACAGTTCTTTTCATAAACAGTTAATGACTGCGAGACGTTTCAAGTTCCAAAATTCTTGCATTATATTCAAGACAGGATCGTTAAGTTCTTTTCATTTTAATATAGACTCATTCGTTTAACAAATTCCAGAGCTAAGGAGTTTTTCAGGAAAACTGGATGACTTTTGATATTCGTTCAATTATCAATTAGTACGGAAGTTAAATTGAAAGATGTACAATACCCCGTTGGCGAATGAAATTTTCCATAGCTGTAAATATAGTAAGTGGTGATTAAAATTTATTAGGCTTATGTATTGCAGAATTGAAAGAGCCCTCTTCTTTGTTGATTTGAACAAAATTATCTATCTAGTCTTGCGTTTGAATAATTTTATTTAAAATGCTGAAAAATTTTCTGCAGAACGTCGCGTCGCATCTAACGAAAACAATTTGGTAAAGGTCTAGATGATGGCTCCCACCTCGATGGGGGTGGGGGTGGGGATAATCGAAAGAGGAGGTCTCCCCCACCACTGTACCATAAAAAGTTCGTGGCGGTCTCACCCCCATTAAAAGTTATGGGGGTTCAAAGTTAATAAATATGCCAATTTTTATACATTTCTAGGCATGTAAATATTTATATAGTCATTCTTAAACAATATTCAAAGGTAAAACTAATGAAAAATACATAAAAATATTGAGAAAGTTATATAAACTATTATTTAAATATCTTTATCAATAGGGTAGGTTAGGTTAGGTTATCGGGTTTTGTTTAAGTGACCACCCTCTTTCGATCTACCCACCTCCACCCGCTTGAATATATTTTTTTTATTGAATTTTATTTGAATTATAGTGTATGAAAATTGTCCAAATAATCAACTTTCAACCCCCATAACTTTTTATGGGGGCGACACCGCCGCAAATTTTTTATGGGGTTTTACTCAGGTGACCACCCTCTTTCGATCCCCGCTACCCTCTTTCGATCCCCCCTACCCCCACCCCCATGTAACCCCCATAACTTATTATGGGGCTGAGACCGTCACGAACTTTTTATGGTACAGTGGTAGGGGAGACCTCCTCTTTCGAATGGGTGTGGCCATCACCTAGACCTTTACCCCAATGTACCTTCTCCTTACTAGTGGGTACAAATTTTAAGAAACAAATCGGTTATTATACGACACAAAACTTTTCTAGGTGGCCGAATGCAGTTAGACAACTATTTAACGATTGCTTATTATTTGCAGAAATTTTTGTGAGTGTAATTGGATGCATTATTCCTAACTGCATTCACAAAGTATATTGCATAAATTACAGCTTAGAATATTTTGATAAAAGAAAGTTATTAAGTGCCAAATATTCCAGATAGAGATATTTATATATCCATTTTTAATTTCAACACGACAGTTCTATTTTACATTTCACGTTATTTCTTCGGGATATTAGAACTAGAATTTACATGTAAATAATTATCATGTTCCATGTAGAATAGATAAGATACTGGTGAGAAATGATGTCATTACATTTTGATATTAGCATATTTATAGAATTGTCGATTGGTTAGCAATTAAACAGATAACAACCATCACAGTAAAGGTAATAGCTGATAAGAGACAAAGGCACATACAATACATAACGGTTGTTCTGACAATAAACAAATGGAAATAAAATTCCAAGAACATACAGTTCAGATCTGTACATAGATTTTAGAA
>NW_020442462.1:1556371-1568691 GCF_000699045.2 Agrilus planipennis | reverse complement strand
TTCAGACATAGATCTTCACTCTTCACCTACATTAACTACTTTCCAATAAAAACTAACCGTTTTATATATGTAAAAAATATATTCGGAAAATTAGAGAAAAAAGTAAACTAATAGATGCTTGGATGAAAGCAGTAGGTATCAAAGAAGTGAATTCCGGAATAAAAATTTGTTCACGTCATTTTAATGCACATGACTATATTTCAGCAAGTATTTACCATCAGTCATAACCTTAATATTTAAAAATATTTCCAAAGCTCGGCACTTATTTCCATTGCACCCTGTATTCGACAATTTTCAGAGTTTTTTAACGTCCCATGTTTTCTTGAGGAATTCAATTTACCTACTGATTAAATATTATTTGCTTTATATCATCAATAATTTTGATAGACAATTTAACCATTTAATTGAAAAATATCGTTTACATCTATTAAAGAAGTGTTCCTTGAGAATTCTGCCATTGGTTCATCACTCTTGTAATTATTTATTGTAGAATTTTAAAATAGCTCTGTAATACTCCGAGTGGCATTTTCCCTAACGAAACATGATTTATTACAGTGATTGACAGCTTTATTGGAACAGCCTTTTACAGACATTATTTCATCGCTAGATACTGATAACAACAAAAGCTTGAAGACGTGTTTGATCGATTGCCGATGCTCTTTTAAAGAGGCGATCGGCTTTATTTTGCCGCGTGAGTTTTATTTTTTTCTTCTTTTCTCTCTCTCTCTCTCTCTTTCTTTCTCTCTTTCCGTACCATCAAAACATCTTTTGATTTATTGCGTGTTCCGAAAATTGGATGTATAATGTTACTTCATAAATTTTATTTGATATCCACACAGGAGTTAAACCGGGTTATCCCGAAAGTCGATTATGTAAGACGATATTTGTTTTGCTCTTGTCAGTTTAAGCCTTGGAAACTGATTCCTTTCTTATTCAATGGAAAATTTTCAAGATCTTTCGATCTTCTGCAAAATTATCAAGAAGCAGGGAAAAGACACGGTAACATCTGACATGTACGATTAATAATACCTGAGGTGGTTAACCCCGGTTCATTTCGATTAATTTGGTCATTCCTATTTTGCGGTTTATATATCAAGGTTTCTATGGGCGCAAATCCTGTATTTAAATAATAATTACTAAGGATAATAATGTTATTCCTTCTTAGCAGTAATCCTTTTTCATGGAAAACGCATAAACTTATTAACGTGCAAAATATTATAAGCATAGAAATAAAAACCCGCCTATGCTATATCTCTAAACTTAAGTGTTTCCTTATTGGAGTAAAATGCAAGCCAAACACCAACAGGAGTTTGAACGAAGTTTGTTTAGCACCTTTTCATAGAACGAAAACTCTTATGGTAGGTACGCTTTTAATTGAGCTTTCGAAATGAAAAGTTTATGAATACATATGTTCACCGCTTTCTGTTCTAACATATGAATAAACTTCTAGAAAGGCCTAATTAGAATTATAAAAAAAGACAATAAACGGCGAAATATGTATATACACGATGAACAGCATAGCAAATATATTGAAAAGTCTACGTATATACATTTTTCTTCTTTGAAAATGAGGAATATGAACAGGAGATAGTTAGTGGTGCTATTTTCGTAAAAAAAAGCAAAAGAATTTGTATAACCGAATACTTTACTAAGAAAACCCTAAAATATTTGATTTTGTGACAGTCTAAAGTTCAGTTTAAGTTTAGCAAAGTCTTCTAAAGACGATCATCGATCTAATATTTAAATATTTAGCTACTGGAAGTGCAGCACACTNTAGACTCAGTCTCGCGTTGATAATGCCCACGTATGAAGTGGGCGAAACACGTGTCCGATCAAATAAAGTTTTTTGTGGTAATTAGGGGTGAGTCTTCCTTTTAATTTTTAATGAATTATAGTGTATGAAAGTTGTCAAAATAATCAACTTTCAACCCCCATAACTTTTTATGGGGGTGAGACCGCAACGAACTTTTTATGGTACAGTAGTGGGGGAGACCGCCTCTTTCGATCCCCCCATCATCTAAACCTTTAACAACAATTTTGCTGTTCAGTAATCAGTTCTTCAATTCTGCAGGAAGTTTTTTTAAAACTGGAATCGTAGTTGTTTCTTTCGTTCTCTGATACGCTCTGACAAAACTGAAAAAAAAAGTATCAGCAGCAGAAGTTCAGTAGTAAGAGCAGTAGTGTATAGGGACGAGTGAGAAGAGATTTCCATCTACTAATCTAAATGAAAATAAAATAATCCCCAAGCAGTGAATCCATTAAGTTTTGGCCGCGAGCCAGAACGCTCAGATGATCAGCCAGTATCTGCAAACAGCATTATGCACTTCACTGTCATTCCATCTCTCGTCCTCCTATACAGTGCCCTGGCCCCGTTTCGGGATGGATAACTACTAACTGTAGGGCGCATGGTTATGCCGTAATAAGCGTTTGTTAAATTTCACTCTCACGTTTTTTATGTCGCTGTTTATAAACCAATTTATGCGAGGTAAAGTAAATAAGTAGAAACTAAAACATACTTACCCCTCATTTTCACAATTGTTTGCGCTATTAATGCCAGTACGTTTTGAAGAAAGAATTCCAAAATTCCACCTACTTATCAAGACGTGAAATACAGGTGTAACAGAAATACGTACCGAGCTTGCAGGAGGTGATATAGCACTATTGGGATCCGTCAAATGGACATACACCATCTGGTAGCAAAATTTGTAACTCGAATGAGGGAAAAATTTACATAGGAACTGTGCACGAAATTGTAAAATTGTTTATTAAAATAATAAAGCACGTTAAAAAAGTAAATATTTTTTTGATGATGGAGTCGACGAAGTTTTCTTCTAAAGTTAAATCAAATAAAAAGTTAATATGTTCAGTGCAAAGCTGCAATAGCATTTCAGACATAGATCTTTACTCTTCATCTACATTAACTACTTTCCAATAAAAACTAACCGTTTTATATGTGTAAAAAATATATTCGGAAAATTAGAGAAAAAAGTAAACTAATAGAAGCTTGGATGAAAGCAGTAGGTATCAAAGAAGTGAATTCCGGAATAAAAATTTGTTCACGTCATTTTAATGCACATGATTATATTTCAGCAAGTATTTACCATCAGCCATAACCTTAATATTTAAAACTAGAATCATACTAAAATTATAAAGTGAGAAATTATTTATTCCTGTNGGCACTTATTTCCATTGCACCCTGTATTCGACAATTTTCAGAGTTTTTTAACGTCCCATGTTTTCTTGAGGAATTCAATTTACCTACTGATTAAATATTATTTGCTTTATATCATCAATAATTTTGATAGACAATTTAACCATTTAATTGAAAAATATCGTTTACATCTATTAAAGAAGTGTTCCTTGAGAATTCTGCCATTGGTTCATCACTCTTGTAATTATTTATTGTAGAATTTTAAAATAGCTCTGTAATACTCCGAGTGGCATTTTCCCTAACGAAACATGATTTATTACAGTGATTGACAGCTTTATTGGAACAGCCTTTTACAGACATTATTTCATCGCTAGATACTGATAACAACAAAAGCTTGAAGACGTGTTTGATCGATTGCCGATGCTCTTTTAAAGAGGCGATCGGCTTTATTTTGCCGCGTGAGTTTTATTTTTTTCTTCTTTTCTCTCTCTCTCTCTCTCTTTCTTTCTCTCTTTCCGTACCATCAAAACATCTTTTGATTTATTGCGTGTTCCGAAAATTGGATGTATAATGTTACTTCATAAATTTTATTTGATATCCACACAGGAGTTAAACCGGGTTATCCCGAAAGTCGATTATGTAAGACGATATTTGTTTTGCTCTTGTCAGTTTAAGCCTTGGAAACTGATTCCTTTCTTATTCAATGGAAAATTTTCAAGATCTTTCGATCTTCTGCAAAATTATCAAGAAGCAGGGAAAAGACACGGTAACATCTGACATGTACGATTAATAATACCTGAGGTGGTTAACCCCGGTTCATTTCGATTAATTTGGTCATTCCTATTTTGCGGTTTATATATCAAGGTTTCTATGGGCGCAAATCCTGTATTTAAATAATAATTACTAAGGATAATAATGTTATTCCTTCTTAGCAGTAATCCTTTTTCATGGAAAACGCATAAACTTATTAACGTGCAAAATATTATAAGCATAGAAATAAAAACCCGCCTATGCTATATCTCTAAACTTAAGTGTTTCCTTATTGGAGTAAAATGCAAGCCAAACACCAACAGGAGTTTGAACGAAGTTTGTTTAGCACCTTTTCATAGAACGAAAACTCTTATGGTAGGTACGCTTTTAATTGAGCTTTCGAAATGAAAAGTTTATGAATACATATGTTCACCGCTTTCTGTTCTAACATATGAATAAACTTCTAGAAAGGCCTAATTAGAATTATAAAAAAAGACAATAAACGGCGAAATATGTATATACACGATGAACAGCATAGCAAATATATTGAAAAGTCTACGTATATACATTTTTCTTCTTTGAAAATGAGGAATATGAACAGGAGATAGTTAGTGGTGCTATTTTCGTAAAAAAAAGCAAAAGAATTTGTATAATCGAATACTTTACTAAGAAAACCCTAAAATATTTGATTTTGTGACAGTCTAAAGTTCAGTTTAAGTTTAGCAAAGTCTTCTAAAGACGATCATCGATCTAATATTTAAATATTTAGCTACTGGAAGTGCAGCACACTAAACAAAATCCTTGATGCAGGAAAAGTTGTTCTTTAAAGCCGAAACGTATTTCACATAAACTTATCCTTGAAGTAGTAGGTAGGTAAATGAAAGACGTGCATGTTTATTTAATAAGAAAAGAGCAGAGAATACCTTGAGGAGATAGAATGGGATGAAGATGATGATGGAGGAAGATTATCCTCCAGTTTTCAGCCCTCTACATTTCGTATTTCGTTTTGTCATAAACAGAGAATCCTCCCTTGATTTTTCTGTTTTGCGCCCGGGTAGTAAAAACTTTATTGCTTCGGTAGTTTCCGACATGGAAATTAAACTCCACCTTCTAAAGACCAACGTTCTATTAAAAGAAAACCCGCATAATTTCCTTTTACGCTTGCATTTACTCAGATACAGTTGGTAGAATAAAGTTATTAGCACGGTTTAGTATGCTCCATCTCTAAAGTTTAAAATGCTGGACGTTTTCTATGCAGCTTTGGTGCTAATGATGCAAATAGTAGGAAATGAAATTGCTCTGGAGCGTCGTATTTATGCAGAAACAAACCAGTTTTTTTATCGTTTGAAAATTAACCCACTCTGGAAAATCTGAATTTACACTTACACGAACCGATTTATTTATCACTAACAACCTTTGTTAAAACTTGATAAATAGAACATCAAATATTAATCAAGGATATGCTGATGTAGGGTATGACTGGGATTATAAAGATTATTGTGTTATTGTTAATAATAAATGTCCAAAACGTAATAAAAAGTAATTTCAAAGAACTAAAAACAGTGTTTTGCCAATACGCTTAGCTTTTTGTAATCAACATAAAAATTAATTGTGTATATTGGAGGTTGAAATATAGGAAAAGGTAGTGAATCAGCAGGGAATCGATCTTAAGCCACTGAAATCATACGAATCATTTCGAATATACCAAATTTATTAAATAGTTAAATGAATTTAACTTTGCCAATAGACCGACTAGTTGTTTTTTCTTGGTTTTAAATAGAATAAAAACGTTTACATTTTTGAGCGCGAACACGTTTAAGTTATGGTGAGGCGGAAAAAGTGTTTTATTTGCACCCTCGGGGACTCTGAAGTCGTCTGCGGCAGGAAACGCAGCAGTCATGCGGAAACCTTAGTTAAATCTTTCAATTTTCATACTTTTGATGCTAAAAATTGTATTACACGTAAAAATTACTTAGACTTTATTCTCTAGGGATAGGAAAATTTCCCTAGGTCTGGCAACACTGGCGCTTTATTTGCTGGCTCAGTAAACGTATTCGTTACGCCTCGCCTTGCCTCGAGCGTGTTCGTACTGACGTAAGCGCACCTTTAGTTGCCGTGCTCGTCAGGTTGCAACACGCGAGTGTTCGGTGTCGGATGTATATTGTTGCTCGTAATGCTTTCGTTATAATTTTGTAATTGCACTTGAATATGAATAAATTAATTTCGGGCTTAATTTGGGCGTATTGACTACTCTTCTTTGATGATAATATTGGGTAAGAACATTAGTTTATTTATAATGGAATATTCTAGACAATAATTCGGTATTCTTCTCGTTGTTCTGTGTCATGCAACTAATATGGCGGCGTAAAGAATAGTTATACAGACTTTTTGTAAAAATTATTGTACTTACTCGCATAACATATATTCAAAAATTGAAATTCTCCAAAATTCAGTAACTAATATCGCATAATACCATGAACTTTACAATAGCAAATTCCAGCGTCCGCTCTAGCGATTTTTTTGAATAAAAATAAAATCATCTTATTCAAATTTTAAAATATGCATTATTGCACTACAATTAAAATGCAATTATATTAAAAACATACAAGGTAACATCAACTATGCAAAAATCACAAACAATTTTTTTTCTAACGCTTTTGTTTGTTCTAGTTTTCAGACTTAAGTTGTGTGGTCTCCAAAAGTAGGAGGGGGGCATTTAAAAGGGATGGCATCAATATGCATCGTGGTAAGTTATCGAATTAGCTAAATATTATATTATAAATATAATCATTTTAAGAATGAACTAGAATTAATCCAAGTGCTCCTTCTTTTATTTACAAGCATAACAGAAACAGAGGTGAAATAATATTTAATCATATGTACTTGAAAATGTCCATTCAAGTTTTCCACTGTCATTACTTTATAAAAGTGCTTTGTAATTTATAATTTACAGGGCTTCATTCAAAGTAATTAGGGACTTAAATCTAATTAATTTTTATGTAATTGGTAAATCGAAGTCTTTGGATTTTAAAATTTACTTGGGGCTTTAAGGGCTAAAGCACTTTCAGTAAAAGCTCTGGGATTAGGGTTTGGTCAGGGCTTTGCACAATTCTGAGCAGAAGTCAGGTACTCTTTTGACAATGGTCTTTGTTCTTATTAAACAATAAAAAGATGTTCTTATTTGTTTTATTGATGTCACAGTTAAGGAGTAGACACTTTACCTAGAAAAACATGGGTGGAAGCTCCATCGTGCTGAACTGAATAGTCTTAGTTTTTATTAAAAAAAAACATTACTCTTTATCTTATAATAATGCAATTACAAGTAAAAGGAAAATAATCCAATCTCCCAAGCTTTTTTCCCAGTTTTACTTTCATCTTTCATTGACGATGAATATTCAGGTATCTACATATTTGGTAACATGAGATCCAGATAATTATTCCTGAAGTGTACGTATGTAAAGTCCAACAGTGTTTATGTAGAAACGGCTTGCGTAACTTCTCTAATGATTTTATAACGGTAACAAAGCAAAACAGTTAGGGGACTACAGATAGCAGTAGCCTCTGTTTCTACTTCGATATTCACCCTGTAACCCCTTGTCATTTATGTTACGGAATTGAGGTGTCGAAACGATTTGGTATAGACGACAACGTCGACGGACTTCGACCAAGTTCAGAGGTGACGGAAACGTCTGACGGACGCACGGCCACTAATACACAGTGTTATCAAATTGAAAATTTACTTGAAAACTAATAATAAGTGGGGAAAACGCAAGATGGTTTTTGCTTTCTTCGGTAGTCTAACCGAAGTTTTATACAGTGTGAAATGACAATAAATTTTATACTGACCAATAGTTAAAACCTTTTCATTGACAACAGTGAAAAAAAAACATCTAACGGGGTTAAAATTTAAGCAATGTTTTTTACAAAAGAACTGATCTAATTAAAGTATTTAATATACAATAACATTTTTTATAAACTATCGTATGAGATAGAAGAGTAACCGCCTGTAACTGCATTTCGAACACTTTTTACCTTTTCTTTTTCGTCGCACCCACTGTCAATGTATCGCACCCGTACAGCGCCGCGCTCCAAATATACACTTTTACCAATCCCAATTTCTAAATTAATCATTCGCAAACATAAAAGTGACCCCTTTTTATTGAAGCCAACTCGACCCTGCGCTATCCTCGGCTTAATATCCCTCATACTCCTTCCGTCCTGACTTATCTGACTTCCTAAATATCTAAAATCAGCCACTTCTCCTAATCTTTCGTCTCCTATCTTTCTATTCGCTCTTTCCCTACATTTTCTTTCCTTGCATACCAGTATTTTAGTTTTACTTTTATTTATTTTCATACAATACTGTTTTTTCAATACCGTTTTATTTAAAGCTGTCTGTAACTCCTCCTTGCTAGATGTTAATACTGCTATATCATCTGCAAATCTAAGCATACTAATCTTTTGTCGCTCTATATGTATCCCCACAGTTGTACTGTCTTCAATGATGTTGCGTCTTCGATGTATAGATTAAAAAGTAGTATAGTATCGATTTATAGATTAAAAAGTAGCGGTGACAGTGTGCATCCCTGCCTGACTCCCTTCCTAATATTTACTTCTCTACGTTGCAGCCCCATCTCTATAACTGCCTGTTGCTCTTTATACAAACTAAGTATAACTCTTCTATCTCTGTAACTCATCCCTATATTTTTAAGTATATTTAACATCTTGTCCCATTTAACATTGTCAAAAGCTATTTCTAAATCTACAAATTCTATGTACGCACTCTTTCCTTTTTCTATCGTTTTCTCTATTGTTACCCGTAAAGCTAGACTGACCTCCCGCGTTCCTCTATTTCTTCTAAATCCAAATTGATCTTCCCCTAATAGTTCTTCCGCCCTTTTTTCCATCATTCTCTGCACAATTCTAGTGAAGATTTTTGAAGCATGGGAAGTTAACTGTTCTGAATGTTTCGCACCTAAATACGAATCATTAATCCCTGTAATCCAACTTCAAATTATAAAGTTTTGTTTATTACATTTTCGTTTACAAAGTTTTGTCGCAATGTCAAAGGTCCACATTTTTGCTAAGTGATTATCAGGATTTGTTGACACTGTGCGTCAGTAAATCTTTTCCGAAAGCTCGGATGCGCGCCGCGCCGCACAGTCTGTTTCCGTCCAGAGAGCGAGAGAGCTTTTGTATACTGCACATCTCTTCGCGGCGAAGACGCGTCTGCGAAGGGTGACAAGAGAGTGCACGGATCCAGTTGTTGTTCGCGGATCACGGGAGAGAATTCGCGAACAGACGCGATATCGCTGAACTCCTCCGTTGACACTCGTACTGATCTGTATACTTGGTACTTTTACTTATCGTATAACAAAATCTATTGTCATGCCACACACGAATACCGTCGCCGTACATATTTACAAAATAAATTAGTAGCTGCTAGATTTTCCTTTTTTAGCACAAAATCACTTTTTCAAATATCTCATTTCATTGTATAAAAGTGTTCCGTAATCAAGCTCCCGAAGAAACAGTTTACCGAAGATTATTGTTAAGGTGAGGCAGTTGTTAATAAAGTTTCCTAAAGTACATGAAAAATTACCTATAAGCTTTGTAATTTGTGATTGGATTAAGCCTCTATTTTGGTGTATGGAGAGAACTAGTAAAAGTTTTTATTTCCCTATAATAATTAAAGGGGTTAATCAATAAAGTAGATAGGTGATATTTATGTATAACGTGGTGCTGGATTTGTAAAACAAATTTAATTATTACGGATTATCGTTTATCTTCTCGTAACTACAAAACTTTAAAATAGTTATAGCTGATCTTTTATTTTCAACTTTTAACTCTTATACATTTATGTTTAGACTAGTAATGAAAGATAAAGAGAAAGGAGATGTTACAAGTTTGATGTCGATGTTTATGTTCAACTAAAACATGTATTTATCACTTTATTTATCAAAATAATCCAGCGGCTTCCAACGTGTCCAATTTTTTATGCAATTGGAATAGTCTTGAGGTAAATCACGTGTGCCAAAAGAATTGTAAAAATAGTGATAATATCTATAAATTAATGTTTATGTTACTATTTTTCACATCATTATAACCTAGCGAAAGTGGTGAACAGGGATAAGTTGATGTCATCAATAAGTGCAATAGGGGTAGGTGCAAAGAAAAGAAAAGGTTAGAAGCGTTTGAAATGTTGTGTTACAGGCGAATCATGAGGATACCATGGATAGAGAAGGTTAGAAATGAAGAGTTATTAGAAAGAATAGGAGAACAGAGGACCCCTCAAGTCGCTCATAGAGAGATCCTCATTTCGTATCCAGTCTCTGTGTTTGACTTGAATCTCTGAACGAGAGACTCGAATCTCTCAATAAGTGGTGTCTCGATAGACATGGTTAAAATTCTAAATTATATAAGTTCAACATATTTCAGAGATCTCAGTCTTTCTACGACAGACTCGAGTCTCTCAATTTTTCAGTTTTATTCATTCAGTCTCTCAGTGAGAGACTCAAATCTCTAAATTAACAATTTTATCATTCGAGTCCTTCATACAGAGACTGTGAGAGATCCATAAAAACACCTAGGCAATAACTGAGAGACGGTGAAAGACTGTAAGAGACGCTCTCAGAGACGCTGAAAGACTCTGAAAGACTGAAAATTTTTGTCTAGGGACTCTATGAAAGTCAATAAAAAATAGGCGAGAGGTAGACCTAGATTAGATTACTTTTGGCAAATAGTTAAGGATGTGGGTTGTTCTAGTTTTAGGAAAATGCGAAGATTAGCTCAGGATGGAAAAGACTGGAGGTGCGTGTCCAACCAGTCTTAAGACTGACGACCTTAAGATGATGATTAGGTTGCACCGAATTCATTACAAAAAAGTACTCCACATTTGTGGACCATAATATTGTCTTCACGAAGCCTTGAAATTGATCTCTACCGAATTTTTATTTATTCTTTATATTCACGTCGCGAAAATAAGTCATTTCGCTCAAAGTCGAGTAAGCCGTCGGTGTTCGTTGTTAGGATAAATAGTTGGATGAAATTGGTGGGAAGATTGATTCGATTTGATTCAGCATTCGCTCTTTAGAAAGTTTGTTCGTTTGGGAAGTCTCAAAAGGGGGAACAACTTAGGATATTTTAATGCTTGCATGCGCAAGCTAATTTGACTCTTACGAACTTGAGGCATGGTGCATATTGGAACTTTGTGGCACTTTACAACGACCTAATTAAACCATACGTAAGAAATTTCAAAAGCCCTCCAACTTCCTACGCTTGTAATTTGCATGTTTCTAACTCTGTGCAAACTTCATTAACGAATCGTTCGTACAGATACGAACATACAGACATACCCAATTAAACACATTTGAAGGGGTCATACTAATACACGTGTATCAGTCGGCTTAAGCTGATAAAGCAACATTTTTTCTTATCGCCACGCTAAAATAGTAATGAGCAAAATTGGTCTTAGTTTTGCAGTCTTGGTCTTGGTTTTGTGAAAATGCAGGACTAAGATCGAACGAACAAAACCAAGACCAAGACTGCAAAACTAAGACCCACACCAAATACGCAAGACTAAACGATATGTATTGTACTGTATTTTAACACTAAATATAAAAAAAGGAACTTTACTACTACTTAAAAAAAAGGGATCGAAAAAAATGCCCTCGGAGTAAGTTATTTCTTTCTGTCTGGAAAACGTATGCTTGAAATATAGACAGTTTTTAATTATTTTTCGATATTTTTGACTTCTTTCAAGTACTTTGTACTATTTTGTTTGCTAAAAGGTCAATTTCTGCGTTGGAGTAAGGGAAAGCTATCGAGTTTTCATAACTCCCTCAACTATCGACATGTTTCACAGAAATTTTCAGCATTTAAGACAATTATTGTCGGCAAATAAGAAAATTTGTACTTAAAAAAAATGTAATTAAGTATTAGATTAAATGAGCAAGCCTAAGACTTAACACATAACAGCGAGATAGGTTGGTAGGACACCTTTTCAGGCAGAAACAGGAGTTAAGAGGAGTAGAGGTAGACCTAGATTAGATTACTGTTCGCAAACAATTAAGTATTAGGGTTGTTTAATTTTTGGGGAAATGCGAAGATTAGTTCAGGATAAGAAAGAGTGGAGGTGCGTGTCCAACCGGTCTTATATGATGATGAATTTAGTCATATTAATTTTAATGGGTTGTCCGTTTGTCTACTCGCAATTGATATACATATATTTTTATTAAAATAAAAGGCTGTATTACTAAGGGATGGTGTAGTTTTCCATTGGTCCAAGAAGTTTTAGAATCAGTTCAGTAGCTTCAGGAATTCTAATGAACAAATAAATTTGAAATATATTATCAATTAATAGTCATTTCGATTAATTACTATTCAACAACTTTATCCGTTCTTATAAACAAATTTTATC
>NW_020442462.1:1553721-1556263 GCF_000699045.2 Agrilus planipennis | reverse complement strand
AAAAATATATTTAGTATCTGCATATATATATATATATACCTAAAATTTTATTATTGATGTTATTTATCTAATTTCAATACGATTTATGAAGGCTGGTTTGTACATTTTTAAAAATTAAGGGGATTTTAAAACTATGGCTTTAGAGTAGGCTACAACGTAATAAGATAAATAAGATAATCGGGAATTGTGGAATTATATCATCATCGTCATAAGTTCGTCAGTTCTAAGACAAGTTGAACATGCTCCTCTACTCTTTCCTACCCTGAGCTAATGTTCGCATTTTCCTAAAATTAGAACATCCCACATCCTTAACTATTTGCGAACAGTAGCTTAATCTAGATCTACATCTACTTCTCTTAACTCTTGTTCCTGCATCTAATATGTCTCTGACTAGTCCTTCATGTCTGAAAAGGTGTCCTACCAATCTGTCTTGTCTATTTCTTATTAAAATCCATAGAGTCCTCTCTTCTCCTATTCTTTCTAATACCTTTTCATTTCTAACCTTCTCTATCCACGGTGTCCACCGCGCTCATAGTGCATGTTTCGCACTCTCACAGCGCATAACAATCTTTTTCGAATTTCTGAATTAACCTTCTCAAACTAGTAGCTTAACATTTACCCAAATTTTGATACTATATTATGAACATGCAAAAGGCTAAAGATAAGGGAGAAGTAGAAAGAATGAGAAAGTCAAGAAATACCTTTAGTGGAGAAATGAACATACCTAAGCAGTAAAAGCGATATTTCTAGACTACCCTTTTCAGAAACGGATACTTTTCTGTTTATATTACTATTTCCTTCGAGCAAAACTGTTCGCATTTTGAGACACGAAAACGTTTTAAATGTACGTAAAAGGGTGGAAATAGTAGTAATAAAATGGGAATCCGTATTCGTTCGGAGAAAATCGAGGACTTTCTGAAAATGAAAGCGAATTCCATAATACAAAAAGGGATAGCCCATCATATAATAAAAGAACGGTAACATTTCAAAGTATCCAAGGTATTCAGGTTTCCATTTGACTGAGACATACATACAAGAAAAGTTTGACCAGCTAGCATTTATTCACTATAGAAGATTTATTTTTCGCTGGTACGTAATAAGGAATCACTTATAAATCATCATCACCCGTTATTTTTCAACAATTATTTAAACAATGTAGACGGAGCTATGTTACATTTAACGTACAGCTAAATTCGCTTATAATGACTCCGCATGTAGTAACAATCCATGTATTATGTCGAAATCGTATTGGACAGTTTGGTTTTTATGTCAGGGAGGAGAAGTCTGTTTAAATTGACTGTGATGGTTAAACTGGCTAGGAAAATTGGAAAGCAGGTATCTTTGAAGAAAAAATACATCATTTTTGTAGACTAAAAGTTAAATAATAAGCCTGATAAAGAAAAGGGAGTTTTTTACAAGTTGATTATTATTCATAATACATACAATATTAATGGAGAGAATTAGCATTTCTTGTAGTGACGATCACGAGTAACAAATTATCTGCAATGAACATATTTTTAACATCATAATTATCATCATTATAGGGACCTCAGTCATAAGACTGGTTGGACACGCACTTTCTTTTCTAACTTAATCTTCGCATTTCCCTTAAACTAAAACATCCCACGTCCTTAACTATTTCTTTATATTAATGCAATCTGCGTGTAGCTCTACTCCTCTTAACTCCTGTTTCTGCTTCTAATGTGTCTCTAACTAGCCCCTCATCCCTGAAAAACTGTCCTTCCTTATCGACTAGCCTCCACAACTTAATGTGACGTCACATGTGTGGCTAATATAAGCGGATTTTACTAAAATTTGTATATATAACGGATTAAATTTTCGATATTGGTAACTGTAAGCCCCTTTAATGTATAAACCGTGTCTGAAATCGTCAATTATCGTAAAAATTGTAGCCTCGAATTAGCTTGGCTGCAGTTTTAATTCAATAGTGGGTTGTGTTGCCCGGTGGACATTTAGTCCGTATGAATTAAAACTTTATTGTTCGGAAAAGCGTTTAAATTTTAATTTACGATGCAGAATCGACCAAATGAATTGTGTACACACTTCAGTAACAATCACTGTGTACTCGACATTTGTATTTACGGAGCGTACGCTGCTCAAAGGCTTTTGCTGCTGTCCCGAAAAATTTGAAACAATTGAAACTATTATAACTAGGCTGCCCCTTTAACGAATTGTTTTGGTGTTTGCTTCTGGAATAGAATTTCGTTAAAACAGGGGTTTCAAGAATAGACCATGCTGGTTTCATGAATATAAACAATCTGTTAACCCGATTTCAACCAGGACTAAAATCCCTTTTCACTTTTTTCCATTAATTTAACTTCAGAGCCTAGTGCAACCTCTAACTATTATATGGGGTTGTTCGGAAAGTCATTTCGTTTTTTGTTGTGGAAATGAAAGACAGTTTTCGTATAATAAACAAATACTTTATTAAATTATATATTGACCGTTCTGGTCCAACACCTTTTGCCATCTTTCTGGTAGTAGCATAATTCCACGCTCATAAAATTTTTGGTCTTTGCTG
>NW_020442462.1:1539208-1547030 GCF_000699045.2 Agrilus planipennis | reverse complement strand
ATCAGTCCTAAGACTGGTTGGACACGTACCTCCACTCTTTCCTATCCTGAACTAAACTTCGCATTTCCCTAAAACTAGAACAGCCCACATCCTTAACTATTTGCAAACAGTAATCTAATCTAGGTCTACCTCTACCGCTCGTAACGCCTGTTTCTGCCTCTAATATGTCTCTGACTAGACCTTCATGCCTGACAAGGTGTCCTACCTACCTGTCTCGCCTATTTTTCATTATCTTCCATAGAGCCCTCTGTTCTCCTATTCTTTCCAATACCTCTTCATTTCTAACCTTTTCTACCCACGTTATCCTCATCATCCGACTATAACACCACATTTCGAACGCTTCTAACCTTTTCTTTTCCGCCGCGCCTACTGTCCATGTTTCTTAACAAAAAAACCATAGACGATAAATTAGGAAATGTGTGTAATATAGGTACTAGGAAATGTATGTAATATAATTTATTTCACGCATTTCCGGGCGATTTTAGGATTTATGTACATTTCCTAGGAATTTTATGCAATGATGGATTTATGTACATATATATACTGTATCGAACTTTCTCACTTCCAAACTAAAACCAACTGTAAAACATACTGGAAAGTTTTCACCAGTTTCGCTATTTAGTTAACAGAACAGTTCCTTTCATTGTCATTTCTGAATTATTGGAGGCGATGAATAATGTTTCTGATTTAAAAATACACATAAATGCATATTAACTAGATGCCCACCTACATATTTGGGGTACGAAAATCGGATTACAACGTGGGGTGGTCGTCATTTGGCACTTTGCCACAATGACGAAAAAAAAAAAAAAAATAATATATCCGACAAGTTTGCTGGCGAGTAATACGCGCCGTGTGGAGGCACTGCTCCGTCCTTCTGCATTTTTTCGCTTTATTAGATTCGAAACATTTTTTGACAAAGGCAATAACGAACATGCTGCGTCGTCAGAAAACAATATTACGCGCGAAAGCTAATACGTTATTTTTGTCGGAAGGCAGCGGCGGAAGGGGACGATACGAGCTATTTTGGCGCGCGTTAGGGTCGAAACGAGGGGACATTTTTTATAGCAGCTGTTGCTGCTGTATCAAAGTTTAGATACGATATGACTTATCCGCCCGGGAACCATTACGATTATAACTACATCCCTTCAGTCTATTTCAACTTTTCACTCGACCATAAAAAGCCGGACTGAATCAGCTACATACACTATGTATTATATAGCTTACACTTTTTTTATACATAAAATACATTCCGTTCACACCACATATGTGCCTAACGGTCGTTCAAACTTATGAACTGAGCAAATTGCTGCCGTTGTTTACAGATATTCTTTGTTTTGTTGCTTTTACCTTTAATAACGAAATATTATATTATATATTTCTTTCTTTACTGCTTCCGCCTTACACATATCAAAATGAGAGGATACAGATTAAGAAACGCGTTATTAATACGAATGCGTATACAACCAACCATACACCGCGTATAGACATTTAAACCCGTTCACTTCTTTGCAATTGCTTAGTTAGCAGAGGAAGCCAAAATTGTCTATTTATAATTAAATGTCTTGATTAAGTATATTGAGAATCGGTATTAAGTACAATTGGATCTTTTAATAATTCAATTCTAAAATATTATATTATAAGGGCAGATAGCCGCAACCGGTACGATTATAGGACAATTTTTTTTTAGTTTTTATTTACTAATACCTTTTAAATCACTTAATAAAGTCAAATAAAATTTTACGTAACCGTAGCTTTTAAAAACATAAGTCGATTGATATTAAAGGTTTTCACTCATATTTTGCCGTTTCCTTTAATTTTTAATTAAAAGTTTCCAACCGATTTATCTACGGTTATCTGCATGACATATTATATTCCTTGAAAAGGTAGTTCGTATTAATAAAACTAGCCATCAAAGCTATATCTCGAGCATAAAACGAAAGTACTCCTTAAGTTTACGTTATTTACATAAACTTTTTTCTAAACTTACATTCTATCTAGAAGACCCATCTTTCATAAACAGTGGGTTTTTTGTTAACTTGTTTTCGATGTAAGTAAACCAGCAAAAAACTGACTGCTGATTAGAGGGCCGAGAACTGCGTCTTTGAAGTGACCTTTCAGGCTTAGTTTGGTTAAAACTGTGTTGAATGATGTTATCTATTCAGAGTGGAATTAAAATATTTGTTTTGTAATTTTACTGCAATTTTACGTTAAATGTCGGTTTTATTGGGAAGCTCGAATGTGGCGCAATATTAAACACAATATTTAGACCTAGGAAACGGTAGGAATGTGTAATATATTCATTTGTTTGGGATCATTAACTAACAAAAATTTGCACATTAAAAATCAATGAATTAGAAAACCATACAGATAAATTATTTTTGAGTAATTCCAGTCTAGTACAATCCAAAATCATTGTATTAATACGTGAATATAGAAAATCGTAATATCTGAAGTCAATATCTTTGGACATTGGTGAACATTTTAACCACGCATTTAATTTTATTGATTATCTTATTTTACACAGTTTTGACCTGTTACAAATACTGCAGATTAATAGTTGGTATTTATTATTTATTTCCTTATTTAGTTTGATGTAGTTAAGTAAACTCAATATTTTCTGCATTTCCTACTGAAATCGATGAAGGGATTATAATGATATCAAAACTTCTTTTATAATCAGAAGTGTCTTCATTTTTGAAGCATAAATTTATTTATGTCGAAAAAAACAATTTTTGAACAATGATATTCTTTGTTATTCTTGTAAAAATTGCACGTCGGCAAGCAGTTGATAGGTTAAAAAATTAATTATCCTTTAAACGTCCATTCTGAAATTAAAATTGTCCCAACTGTATCTTTTAGCTTTATTAAGTTATTAATTTTTCAAATATTTGAACTAACAATAGCGTTAATGTATAAACAATTAATAAGTAACTTATAAAAGCTAAAAGATAACCCTGGAACAATTTTATATTTGGAAAGGGCATTTGAAGGTAATTAATTTTTTAAGCTATCGTACATTAATTAAACAGTAGATAAAAAAAAGTTGCGACGCCAACTACCCTAGACAAAAATTTTCAGTCTCTCAGTCATTCAGCGTCTCTGAGAGCGTCTCTCACAGTCTTTCAGTTATTGCCTAGGTGTTTATATGGATCTCTCACAGTCTCTGTATGAGAGACTCTAACGAAAAAATTGTTAATTCGAGATTCGAGTCTCTCACAGAGAGACTGAATGAATAAAACTGAAAAATTGAGAGACTCGAGTCTCTCGTAGAAAGACTGGGATCTCTGAAATATGTNACCGGCCGGGAGGCCGGTTTGTATTGTCCAATGACAAAAAAACTGTGAATGTTGTATATAAAGACATTCTGTAGTATATTTAGTATGTTTAGGGGTATCTTTTGAAGATTTCCCCTTTTCGATAATAATCTAAACAAAACAAAAATATATTTAGTATCTGCATTGCACCCATGCGAAGCTAGGGCGGGTCACTAGTTTTTAATGACAGAAGAAAATTGAAACAAAATTCAATTTTCGCTTAATCTGACTATTAAAACGTTAGCGCTCAGAACAATTTTTTAAATTAACTGTTCTACCTACAACCCGTATTATAATCGAAAATGGCATAAATTATTATTTTAGAAATGAAATTCAAAATACCTATAAATCGTCTGCTGTGTAGGGAACCTCGACACGTGAATTTTAATTTAAGGGAAAAATAAATCACAGTGGGCATTGCGGGACCTGCTGGTACACCCTTGGGAGTTTGCTGCTAGGGCTTCGCGTTCATACATAACGTTTACAAATTGGTTGCGCCCTTGGTAATACGTAAAGGGACAAAATAATGGCCTTCGATAAAAAGCAATTACCTACAAGAAAATATACAAAAATAGCCAATTCATTTTGGAAGTATTCATTTTTATTACGTAATACAAAATTAAAAATTTGAAGATTTAAAACTGAAAAGCACAAAATATTAATTCAGTACATAAAAAACTACAGAAATATATATTAAATGTTGCTATAATCATAACAATAACATGTCCCTCCTGCGGTACCTACCTATTGAAAATTTACTTCATAACGACAGAGATTTTTATTGAGGCATATTTATTTCTTGGTCGTTTAGAATTCACTAATCGCTTTCAGGTTCTTTGAAGCGTTTAATTAATTCAGCAGGTGTGAGTCAAACTTGCCGAACTCCTTCAAAGATGTCGGATGATTACCAACTAAATTTTAATTAAGTAATCGTCTATTGCGTACCTAATTTCCCTTTCGGAACCCAATACAACTTGATAGTGATATTACGAATTCATGAGTTCATGTTTAAATAAGTTCTCACTCGACTAAACTCTATTAAACAAACATATAATTATTTACAAACTGCCTATAACTGTACCATTATAGCACTAATCGATAATAATTAACTTCGAAGACTTTTTTGTTAATGCGTGGTTGTCTATGTTACCGGAAATGTATGAAATCTAGGAATTGTATACAATTCCTAGGAAATGTATACATTTCCGAGGCTATATAGGAAATGTATAAAATATTGTTTCAAAGATTTGTTAATATATACAAATCTTTGGAAATGTATGTATTTCCTAGGATTTTTATGAAATTCCGATATTGTACTGGGAAATGTATAAAACTAATGCTTTGTGTGAATAAAATGAATAAAACACGTTACTAAAGTGATAATCAGAGTTATCTGTGTTTACGCGGTTCTAGTGCAATCGCCTGATATATATGCATTGGTGACGTTATTGTTTGGTTAGGTTAGGTTTAAAGATGTATATGCATTAGTGACGTTATTGTATGGTTATTAGGTAGATTTATACCAGATTGGAGTTATTTTAATGCCCTTTGCCCACTGGAAGCGGGCTGATATGTTGGAATAATGTCTTCGAAAAGTATGCTTCATTATGATCTCCGCCCCCAACATATGCATATGAAAATGATCAGCATTATCACCTCTACAGCATACAAAAAATTCAAGGTCATCGTGTTTGCTGAAACAATTGTTTCACATTGTTCTAACATCTAACACATCAGCCCGCGTCCGGCTGGCAGGGACATTGGGGAAACTACAGTCTGTAATAAATTCCCTAAACAAACAATTATCTCACCGATGGATTTAGGTACATCTCCAAATAGCCTGCCGTATTGTTGCCTATTTAGCATTACTTGTAATACATTTCCGATTGCTATTTAGGAAATGTATTGATATCCTAGGAAATGTCATCATCATCATAAGGTCGTCAGTCCTAAGACTGGTTGGACACGTACCTCCACTCTTTCCTATCCTGAACTAAACTTCGCATTTCCCTAAAACTAGANCATCGAAGATCGTGATAATTTAAGTCGATATCCTTATGGATTTTGCTGAACATTTTGAATTCCACAATTACCATATGGTAACGACGAGATGGTAATTATGGCACGTCAGCAGCGAGACGTTTGCACACAGTTGTCATGTGCAATATAATATATTTGTACAGGAAGAGAGGAAAGAAAGATTAACCTACGTTACACCCATAAATTTGAACCGGAAGGTTTGCTGCCAACGGGGGCTTTTCAATAAGATGACAGTTATTGAAATACAGCCTCCGCCAGCCTATTACGTATCATTAGGTACCTAGAATGACACGCGACCTGGAAGTTCGCGATGATAATAATTTATATGTGGTTTATACGCAACCAACACACAAATTTCGGTTCGATGAAGTCAGACAAAGAGCAGGCATTAAATAAATATTGGAGATAATCCTAGTACTAATAATAATTCCTTACAAAATTTAATCGTCGAATGTTATTATAGCATCTACAGGGTGTAACAGAAATAAGCGCCAAGCTTTGGAGAGTGTATACTAGATGCAATAAGTAATCGTACGATGACTTCAGCAGCGTTGTTAAAGGCAATTTTTTTTTTAAGAAAATCAGAGTAATTTATAATCCGAAACCGGTTCTGTGAGTGAATTGGATATATAGATATTTGTCGAATGTAAACATTACCGATTACCAAAGGTCTAAGATAAACATAAACAACTTAGTATCTACTACACGTAACTACAGACAGCACAATTTTAGAAACTTAAAACTTTCCCCTAAATGTTATTATTAAGGTCAATTCAGTTGATTTTGTGTCAATTTTTGACTATTTGAATTATCAGTTATTATAAGTCAGGACGGAAGGAGTTGTAGAGATATAAAGCTGAGAATGGCGCAGGGTCGAGTCGCCTTCAATAGAAAGAAGCACTTTTATGCTCGCGAAATTCGAAGAGGATTGTTAAAGGTTTATGTTGGGAGGGCAGAGCTATACGGGTGCGAAACATGGACAGTGGGCGCGGCGGAAATGAAAAAGTAGAAGCTTTCGAATTTTGATGTTACTGGCGAATGATGAGGATACCGTGGATAAAGAAGGTTAGAAATGAAAAAATTTTAGAAAGAGTAGAACAGATGACTATGAAAATCAATAAGAAATAGGCGAGAAAGGTTAGTAGGACACCTTCTTAGGCATGAAGGTCTAGTCAGATATTAGATTACTGTTCGCAAATAGTTAAGGATGTGGGATGTTCTAGTTTTAGAGAAATGCGAATATTAGCTCAGGATAGGAAAGAGTGGAAGAGCGGGTCTAACCAGTCTTAGGACTGACGAACTTATGATGATGAATTATCAAAAACTATTGGCTTACACAAAGAAATATAAAGTATTTTCATGCCCAAAATTATTCATAATTTTCCTGCAGAATTCGCTGAGTTAGAATGAATCAAACTGTGAAAATTTATTTAACACTCGATACGTATTTCGTCTTATAAGGTCATCATCAGGTATAACTCCTCAATTAGTAAAATTTCCGGCTATGATGGAAGTAATGCCGTGAAATTTTTATTTTTCTTTAAATCGCCTTTTAATTATGCTGAGATACCTACATTTAAGAATTTCCCTTCTGAATATAACATTGCCTCAGCTGTAATTTTAGTTATTAACTGCTATTCTGACAAAACATTTTGCGTCGCTACCTTCATTTCAGTAGAATATCCTTTATTACAAACTTCATGCCGAAAACTTTTTTAATGTCTCTAACACTGTGCGTTGTACGCCATCCCCATCCTCCCTTGTTCTCATTTGGTTAACTGCAGACGACCGGGCATCGACGTCATATTTCGGAGCACGTCGCGACGCCTGTTAGGGTCAAAACAGATCCCGCTTACATCGCCTGTGCACTCCTAATAACCGACATTATTCTGTGAAATGTATGTCGGCGATCAAAGGTGATATTAAAATTGCCTTTTGGTTATTAATTTAGGTAGCAGTTGCCATTGTGTGCGCGAATGTTAAACATTAGAGATAAAGGTCGTTTGGTAGCGTTTTGTTCGAAATCACCGGTATAATATGTGTATTTGGATCGCCCTTTTTGCTCTTTAAATGCACGAATCTTTTGTTCTGTAATACAAGGGACGCTACATAGGAATTGCAAATGCGTAACAACCTGCAAGCATTTCCTGTAATTGCAAAAAGGGTGGAAAGCCGCACATGGGGTATATGCACATATAAGAAATATAAATTAGAATGCTACAGCTTCCAAAATCTGAAGAGAGCGAGTAATACAGTGTAAACTCTTTATAACGTCACTCGATTTAACGACAAACTCCTTAAAACCTCCAAATTGCTTGATTTTGGTTGGTTTACATTGTTTTCTATACAATATTACACTCTATATAGCGTCACGCTCACTCTATTTAACGACAACAATGCGGCATTATAAATCATTGAGCAGTACTTTCTAAGTTGCCGAAATAGATAAGAACTGCAGCTGTGTA
>NW_020442462.1:1536329-1538855 GCF_000699045.2 Agrilus planipennis | reverse complement strand
TATCACTACATAGTATAAAACAAAGTCACTTTCCCGCTGTCTGTCCCTATGTATGCTTAAATCTTTAAAACTACGCAACGGATTTTGATGCGGTTTTTTTTAAAAGATGGAGTGATTCAAGAGGAAGGTTTATATATATAATACATGCATAATATAGTAGGGAAACACTGATAATTTTAGAGGTTTCTAATGTGATGTCGTAAATAAACAAATTTTTGGCGCTTACATTGCAAACGCTGGCTGAACCCTACGAGATAGATCAAAATAATGTACTACAATATTGTACATCTTAAAAGTTGTTAGTTAGTTAAGTACTTTAAAGTACATTGTGTATTTAATATAGATCAATATGGCGCTTTACAGCATGTAATTTAAATGAATATTTTCGATAATATTACAGATTTAAAATGCAGGGACGTAGCGGTTGCGGCGGTACCGGCCGGTTTGTATTGTCCAATGACAAAAAAACTGTGAATGTTGTATATAAAGACATTCTGTAGTATATTTAGTATGTTTAGGGGTATCTTTTGAAGATTTCCCCTTTTCGATAATAATCTAAACAAAACAAAAATATATTTAGTATCTGCATTGCACCCATGCGAAGCTAGGGCGGGTCACTAGTTTTTAATGACAGAAGAAAATTGAAACAAAATTCAATTTTCGCTTAATCTGACTATTAAAACGTTAGCGCTCAGAACAATTTTTTAAATTAACTGTTCTACCTACAACCCGTATTATAATCGAAAATGGCATAAATTATTATTTTAGAAATGAAATTCAAAATACCTATAAATCGTCTGCTGTGTAGGGAACCTCGACACGTGAATTTTAATTTAAGGGAAAAATAAATCACAGTGGGCATTGCGGGACCTGCTGGTACACCCTTGGGAGTTTGCTGCTAGGGCTTCGCGTTCATACATAACGTTTACAAATTGGTTGCGCCCTTGGTAATACGTAAAGGGACAAAATAATGGCCTTCGATAAAAAGCAATTACCTACAAGAAAATATACAAAAATAGCCAATTCATTTTGGAAGTATTCATTTTTATTACGTAATACAAAATTAAAAATTTGAAGATTTAAAACTGAAAAGCACAAAATATTAATTCAGTACATAAAAAACTACAGAAATATATATTAAATGTTGCTATAATCATAACAATAACATGTCCCTCCTGCGGTACCTACCTATTGAAAATTTACTTCATAACGACAGAGATTTTTATTGAGGCATATTTATTTCTTGGTCGTTTAGAATTCACTAATCGCTTTCAGGTTCTTTGAAGCGTTTAATTAATTCAGCAGGTGTGAGTCAAACTTGCCGAACTCCTTCAAAGATGTCGGATGATTACCAACTAAATTTTAATTAAGTAATCGTCTATTGCGTACCTAATTTCCCTTTCGGAACCCAATACAACTTGATAGTGATATTACGAATTCATGAGTTCATGTTTAAATAAGTTCTCACTCGACTAAACTCTATTAAACAAACATATAATTATTTACAAACTGCCTATAACTGTACCATTATAGCACTAATCGATAATAATTAACTTCGAAGACTTTTTTGTTAATGCGTGGTTGTCTATGTTACCGGAAATGTATGAAATCTAGGAATTGTATACAATTCCTAGGAAATGTATACATTTCCGAGGCTATATAGGAAATGTATAAAATATTGTTTCAAAGATTTGTTAATATATACAAATCTTTGGAAATGTATGTATTTCCTAGGATTTTTATGAAATTCCGATATTGTACTGGGAAATGTATAAAACTAATGCTTTGTGTGAATAAAATGAATAAAACACGTTACTAAAGTGATAATCAGAGTTATCTGTGTTTACGCGGTTCTAGTGCAATCGCCTGATATATATGCATTGGTGACGTTATTGTTTGGTTAGGTTAGGTTTAAAGATGTATATGCATTAGTGACGTTATTGTATGGTTATTAGGTAGATTTATACCAGATTGGAGTTATTTTAATGCCCTTTGCCCACTGGAAGCGGGCTGATATGTTGGAATAATGTCTTCGAAAAGTATGCTTCATTATGATCTCCGCCCCCAACATATGCATATGAAAATGATCAGCATTATCACCTCTACAGCATACAAAAAATTCAAGGTCATCGTGTTTGCTGAAACAATTGTTTCACATTGTTCTAACATCTAACACATCAGCCCGCGTCCGGCTGGCAGGGACATTGGGGAAACTACAGTCTGTAATAAATTCCCTAAACAAACAATTATCTCACCGATGGATTTAGGTACATCTCCAAATAGCCTGCCGTATTGTTGCCTATTTAGCATTACTTGTAATACATTTCCGATTGCTATTTAGGAAATGTATTGATATCCTAGGAAATGTCATCATCATCATAAGGTCGTCAGTCCTAAGACTGGTTGGACACGTACCTCCACTCTTTCCTATCCTGAACTAAACTTCGCATTTCCCTAAAACTAGAACAGCCCACATCCTTAACTATTTGCGAACAGTAATCTAATCTAGGTCTACCTCTACCCCTC
>NW_020442462.1:1496897-1533270 GCF_000699045.2 Agrilus planipennis | reverse complement strand
GACGCTAAACAGTTTTTTTTTTGACAGTCTCTCGACAGTCTCTCTCACCGACACCAAAGAGACTCGGTGAGAGACGGAGAAACTGGACATTTTTATCTCGGGATATATGTTACATTTTCAGTGTTCATCATCGATCGTCCTAATTTTTTTGATGCCGTACCATGTTAAAGCGTGGTTAATCATACACTTAACCTACTTTTTTTTTCATACATCAACTATTTGAAAACGTACTAGAGCAAGATCCATATAATTGCTGAGTGCCTTTCACGATGCCGCATACGCTGAATAACGTCATCCAAAGTTTCGCAATAGAGTAGAGGCTGTATACATAGGTAGATCTTTAGGGCTACTCTTAGTTATTATATTCCGATTAATTGTGTTACGAAGTCGCCGTCTTCAGTTAACTTGACATAAATGCATAGACGACACAATATAATTCAACTTGCTGTATCGCAATCTATTTAGCGCTCGAGAACCAATTCCGGCCGAAGTTTGAACGGCACAAGAGACAGACGAAAGTGTTTGCGGGTACGGACGGACAGACCGACACGACAACTAGGGTCTTGCCCGTGAGAGACACGGCACTATTCGTCTAATTAAACTAGTCTTTTGGGCTTCTGCGACATGGTCTCCTGCGAGTTACACTGCACTTCTCTAAAATCGTCTAACCAGTCGCATCTACTAACCATTAATTGACTGTTTTTGTTTTATTTTTCTTTTGTTCAATTCCGTTTTAGCGTTCTGAGTCTACAGTCAATTAATCTAGTTTATTTACTAAACGCCCTTTCTTGAAATTAAACTAACTAATCACTACACCAAAACGAATTAGGCACTTGAATTCAAACAGTAACCAAATTGAACAAGCAGATTAGAATAACAGGTACTCATTAACTAACAAAAATTTGCACATTAAAAATCAATGAATTAGAAAACCATACAGATAAATTATTTTTGAGTAATTCCAGTCTAGTACAATCCAAAATCATTGTATTAATACGTGAATATAGAAAATCGTAATATCTGAAGTCAATATCTTTGGACATTGGTGAACATTTTAACCACGCATTTAATTTTATTGATTATCTTATTTTACACAGTTTTGACCTGTTACAAATACTGCAGATTAATAGTTGGTATTTATTATTTATTTCCTTATTTAGTTTGATGTAGTTAAGTAAACTCAATATTTTCTGCATTTCCTACTGAAATCGATGAAGGGATTATAATGATATCAAAACTTCTTTTATAATCAGAAGTGTCTTCATTTTTGAAGCATAAATTTATTTATGTCGAAAAAAACAATTTTTGAACAATGATATTCTTTGTTATTCTTGTAAAAATTGCACGTCGGCAAGCAGTTGATAGGTTAAAAAATTAATTATCCTTTAAACGTCCATTCTGAAATTAAAATTGTCCCAACTGTATCTTTTAGCTTTATTAAGTTATTAATTTTTCAAATATTTGAACTAACAATAGCGTTAATGTATAAACAATTAATAAGTAACTTATAAAAGCTAAAAGATAACCCTGGAACAATTTTATATTTGGAAAGGGCATTTGAAGGTAATTAATTTTTTAAGCTATCGTACATTAATTAAACAGTAGATAAAAAAAAGTTGCGACGCCAACTACCCTAGACAAAAATTTTCAGTCTCTCAGTCATTCAGCGTCTCTGAGAGCGTCTCTCACAGTCTTTCAGTTATTGCCTAGGTGTTTATATGGATCTCTCACAGTCTCTGTATGAGAGACTCTAACGAAAAAATTGTTAATTCGAGATTCGAGTCTCTCACAGAGAGACTGAATGAATAAAACTGAAAAATTGAGAGACTCGAGTCTCTCGTAGAAAGACTGGGATCTCTGAAATATGTTAGTTAAAAATTTTAACCATATCTATCGAGACACCACTTATTGAGAGATTCGAGCCTCTCGTTCAGAGATTCGAGTCTCTCGTTCAGAGAATGGATACGAAATGAAGATCTCTCTATGAGCGACTCGAGTCTCTCGTTCAGAGACCCTAAACAGTTTTTTTGACAGTCTCTCTCACCGACACCAAAGAGACTCGATGAGAGACGGAGACTAGCGACACCACTTATTGAGAGATTCGAGCCTCTCGTTCAGAGATTCGAGTCTCTCGTTCAGAGACCGGATACGAAATAAAGATCTCTCTATGATCGACTCGAGTCTCTCGTTCAGAGACGCTAAACAGTTTTTTTTTTGACAGTCTCTCGACAGTCTCTCTCACCGACACCAAAGAGACTCGGTGAGAGACGGAGAAACTGGACATTTTTATCTCGGGATATATGTTACATTTTCAGTGTTCATCATCGATCGTCCTAATTTTTTTGATGCCGTACCATGTTAAAGCGTGGTTAATCATACACTTAACCTACTTTTTTTTTCATACATCAACTATTTGAAAACGTACTAGAGCAAGATCCATATAATTGCTGAGTGCCTTTCACGATGCCGCATACGCTGAATAACGTCATCCAAAGTTTCGCAATAGAGTAGAGGCTGTATACATAGGTAGATCTTTAGGGCTACTCTTAGTTATTATATTCCGATTAATTGTGTTACGAAGTCGCCGTCTTCAGTTAACTTGACATAAATGCATAGACGACACAATATAATTCAACTTGCTGTATCGCAATCTATTTAGCGCTCGAGAACCAATTCCGGCCGAAGTTTGAACGGCACAAGAGACAGACGAAAGTGTTTGCGGGTACGGACGGACAGACCGACACGACAACTAGGGTCTTGCCCGTGAGAGACACGGCACTATTCGTCTAATTAAACTAGTCTTTTGGGCTTCTGCGACATGGTCTCCTGCGAGTTACACTGCACTTCTCTAAAATCGTCTAACCAGTCGCATCTACTAACCATTAATTGACTGTTTTTGTTTTATTTTTCTTTTGTTCAATTCCGTTTTAGCGTTCTGAGTCTACAGTCAATTAATCTAGTTTATTTACTAAACGCCCTTTCTTGAAATTAAACTAACTAATCACTACACCAAAACGAATTAGGCACTTGAATTCAAACAGTAACCAAATTGAACAAGCAGATTAGAATAACAGGTACTGTATCGATCGGGATTGGAACCTAAATCTGCCAAGTAGCAGATGAGCAATGATTTTACTCAAAACATTCCTATTAGTCCAAGATCCCAGAGCTGTCAGACATTAGGTACTTATTTTCTGAGTAACAAAATGGATGTTAGTACGTATTTTGAACGTATATATACCTGCTAACTTGGGGGCCGACGCTAGAGATATGTAAAAACATTATTCGCTTTACTTAAACTCTTAAGTGCTGTATTTTACATAATATTTCACAGAATGTAGTAAAAAATTAATAATCAACACTGCCAGATCCTTCCTATGGCGGTAATTCTGCTGAACGCTTCAAAGTTCGTAAAAGATTGTAATTTTATTTATAGTCTGAATCTTTATTTTTAAATATGATACTTAGTGAACTAATTCAAAGGTGTATGTTTGGAGCGCGGCGCTGTACGGGTGCGAAACATGGACAATGAGTGCGACGGAGAAGAAACGGTTAGAAGCTTTCAAAATGTGGTGTTACAGGAGAATGATGAGGATACCGTATATAGAGAAGGTTAGAAATGAAGAAGTATTAGAAATAATAGGAGAACAGAGGACTCTACGGAAGTCAATAAGAAATAGGCGAGATAGGTTGGTAGGACACCTTCTCAGACATGAAGGTCTAGTTAGAGACATATCAGAGGCAGAAACGGGAGTTAGGAGCGGTAGAGGTAGACCCAGATTAGATTACTGTTCGCAAATAGTTAAGGATGTGGATTGTTTTAGTTTTAGGGAAATGAGAAGATTAGCTCAAGATAGGAAAGAGTGGAGGTGCGTGTCCAACCAGTCTTAGTACGGACGACCTTATGATGATACTTTGCTTAGAAAATAAATATTTGTGGTATTTTCTTAAACGCGCTGTTAAGACAACAGGTAAAAGTTGGTCTGTGTTCCGCTGATGAGATTCAAACAGATCGAAATCGCGATCCGCGTCTGGCAGTTTCGACGGAATACAGACCGCTTCGAATTATTTTATTCGATAATGGCAACGTGCCTATCACGTTGAGGTGTTATCTACGCCGGGATTCGTTTCAGCAAGTAGATATCCATATATTTAAATGGACCTTGTTGGAGCATACGTAATCCTAAAATGTAGCATCGTACTACAGATGGCGTTTACCGCGCCATTTGTGGTATTTTCTAAAACGCGCTGTTAAGACAGCAGGTAAAAGCTGGTCTGTGTTCTGTCGGAGCTGTCTGCGACGCGCTGATGGGATCCAAACAGATCGAAATAGCGATCCGCGTCTGGCAGTTTCGACGGAATACAGACCGCTTCGAATTATTTTATACTTATCTTAACGCATTGATCGTCATGAAACGTTTATTTCAAAAACTAACACTGGCGGTAATTATATTATATAGATAAGTATTATAATTAAAGAATTAATCTACAATTATGATTGTATGAAAGGCGCAATTAATTCTCTTATTTTTATTGCGTTAGTTTTATAGAAAACTGACGAAACACGAATAATCAGACGGCGATCCGCACATGATTTTAGCATTTCCCTCGAAATTATAAAACGTTCCGCGCGCTTGTATAATTTTACACGTCCAACAAACAAGCTGAGTGAGAAGGATTGCTGGGTCTTTGACGTAATTACTGTAATTAGTGTTTTTTTGTTTTATCTCCGAAACGAGTCATTAAATGCAGCTGTGCTAACAAGGAAACCCCGAAAGAGTGGCCGCGAGCCTCTAGACTTGTTTCATTTTTGCCGCCCAACAGCTGAGCCTCTACCTTTAATATAGTTATTAAAAAAACTCAATTCTTATGATGACGGGGTTCAAGACCGAACTGGAGCCAGATAAAGACATCCTTCGCCTTGATGCCTTTATTAACTATAAACCCAAGCGGCATTAAAAAAGCGAAATTTGGTGAATTATACCGGTTCTTTCTTCTTATTCTTCTTCTTCTTCTTGATGTTGCCTATTTCCTATTCATTTAGCTTTGGTTATCTGATACTAAAATTGAAATAACACTGATCGCTAAATCGGATTTTGTAAAAATATGTTAAAAGATCGTTACGATGTACATACGATATACAGTATAGTTCTGTAACCGTTTACCAAATTCGACAGAATCAATCAAAAAGTAATGTAGTATATTGAAAATATCCTTGATTTTATGTATCTGTTCACCATTACCTAAAGTCTGAGCCGTCTAAAGTGACGCCTCATACAATAAAACTGCTTACAATAGGCCACCTTTGCTCATGCCTAAGTGCAATTACAACTTTATGGCAGCATTAAAACGCAACATTTTTTGTCTTCTATTAGATACCTAAACCTACAAAGCTCAAAATAATTTGAAAACTTTTAAAAGGTGTATTCAAACGAATTCCACTACTACTACTTTCGAAATATGGGAGATAGGCAGGTATACTTCATTTACTTTCTCTAGCGATGTATCCTTTCACTGTCTTGGATGTGCGCTGGCAAAATCGTAGGTAGGGAGAAAAAAACTCATTATTCTCTCGACTCTTGTTTATTAAACATACTTTTTCATACAGTACCTGCCAAAAGTTTTGTTCAATCATGAATAGTAGTGCGAATCGGAAACAAGCGTTAAGGCCTTTAATATGTCTTCAAATATAAATAAACATCTCGTTGATATTTTCAATAGTAAATGGTACCAATAACAGCACATTTGAGCAATGCAATTGTAGTGGATAAAATAGTCAATTTTTCCGTACAGTACCGTACGAATTATACGCTCCTCACCGGTTAAAAGTTTGGCCGAGAATCGTCTCCTTCCTTCTCTGGCCTAGTGCTGTTCTTTTCTATTTTGCGCCGGTCAAACTGAAGGTCACATCCCTACAGAAAGTAAACGAAGTATAGTACAATATTTTTGTTGAATATCAGCTACAAAGATAAACTCAATAAGGGTTATTGACCCTTCACGTTGTCACTAAATAAAATTCGGACCGTCTTCTTCATTATTTCTGCGGATATTAGTCATTCGACAAAATAAGCTTATAAATCTTCTAGAAGTTTAATTATTTTAACCGCCACTTTAGATAGTTCAGAGTTTACGTTGTACATTAAGTTTGTGATCAGACATTGATAATGATTTCGAAACTTTTTGGTTACCATTAGCACACCGTGGATAACCCTGACAGACAACACTGATCAACCTACAGCAAGAGATGATGATCGCGATATTTTCAATTCATTTGCAATTTGTGTAAAAATGTCTTCTATATTTCTTATTCCCTTTCTTAAAACCACATTATTCTTCCTGTTTCGATAACTCTGAAACACTTGTTCTACTTTTGTTTTTTCTCTTTAATAAGGAGGCACGTATTATAAATAATAAACTTGTAAAATGTCAAGTTACGGACAAAAGTCTATTGAATGTGAACGCGTAAACAGATATAAAAAATAACCCTGTGCAAACAAGCGAGAGCACACATATATAACAATTTGAGCTCTTTATCGGTGCACAGTACGTATGGCAAGAAGAGGTTCCGGCTGTCACAGGAACGGTTCAACTGTATTCAAATGTATTCATTGTTCGCCATTGTATAGATATAGAGAAGCAACTACACATGTTGTACATAGACGTACAAACATTCACAAATAACTTTCCGTGACGGTGAAATTTCAATAAAGAAGAGACAGACATACGGGCCGATAAACATTCGATAACCAATCGTGATGAGCTTCACGTTTTTTAATTTTGCATGTATGGTTCGTTTTACAAGTCAACTGTTTTTATCATCATCATAAGGTCGTCAGACCTATGACTGGTTCGACACGCACCTCCACTCTTTCCTATCCTCAGCTGATTTTCGCATTTCCCAAAAACTAGAACAACCCATATCCTTAACTATATAGGGTTGTTCGGAAAGTCATTTCGTTTTTTTTTCGTATAATAAACAAATACTTTATTAAATTTTATATTGACCGTTCTGGTCCAAAACCTTTTGCCATCTTTCTGGTAGTAGCATAATTCCACGCTCATAAAATTTTTGGTCTTTGCGGGCAAAAAACTGATCGAGGAGGTTTTTGACCTCATCATTTGAGGTGAAGGTTTTACCGTCTACAAAATTTTCGAGTGACCGTGACATCAACTAATGCCTTTATCGCGTCTTTATCAGCTTCAACCGGCCTTCCCGAACGTGGTGCATCTTCGACATCAAAATTGCCGGATCGAAATTTAGCGAACCAGTTCTGGCACTGGCGTACTGTCAACACACCTTCTCCATACACATCAGTCAATTTCTTTCTGGCTTGAACAACATTTTTACCCATTCTGTAGTAAAACAGTAAGATATGTCGAAAATGCTGCTTATCGCTCTCCATATTTAAAAGGGCAAAAACCAAAAACTACTGCGTAGAATTAATTGGAATTTTTTACACACAAGCCTTGCTATATGAGCTCTCAAAGCATATAAAAATTATACGGCTTAAATGTGAAGTTGGGTGCAACAAAATACAATTAAATACTCTGTCAGGAAAAAACGAAATGACTTTCCGAACAACCCTATATTTACTTCTCTACGTTGCAGTTCCAGCTCTATAACTGCCTGTTGCTTTTTATACAAACTAAGTATCAGTCTTCTATCTTTGTAACTCATCCCTACATTTTCAGAGATGCATCGGATAGTAGTTTCGCTTGGTAAACAGTTATACAAAACCACTACGGTTATTGGTCCATATTTTTGTTCGAGCGAGCTTTCCATTAAATATCACCCCCACCAAAATCCCAAACCAAGTCCCGTTCAAAAAGTCGTTTAAAAATTCTTGGTTGACGGATTTTCAACGTGAAGTGTTCTTGTTCACAAGAAAAAGTAAATAATTTAATAATCAATAAACAATACCAATTAGGATAAACGACCTATCTCAAATCAATCTTATAATTGCCCATTTTCATTAGATAGATATTTTTTATATTTGTTAAATTATTATTGCTTGTGCTGGTCTTTTATTTTTTCTGTAGTGGAATTGTCTCCTGTATGGAAATTTTATTCAACTACCCACACAAACCATCCTGTTGGAAGATTAATATGGCAATTATTCATATTTTGATTTGTTTAGCATAGAGACAATATTAATTACAAAAGATCAAGTGATTTTACCCATCGGTTGGTCAACACCAGCAGGTTCACTTCAGAATTATCTTAAGTTTTCGATCTTTTCCTGATTTGTCTTTGTAAAATGAATGGTAAGAGATTAATTTTCACATGAAGAAGGCCAGTTTGTTTTCATAAACGGGTACGATATCGTATGATCTACATTAATCCAACAGCCGAAATAATACAACCTGGCGTACCTAACGTACACGTGTGTTCACATACAAAATATACATCAAGTTAAGTTACAAATGTTCTTCGTATGATAATAAGGCCACAGATGCACAAGTATATTACGTATCTCGGCATCTGGAAGTCGGAAAACGTTCAGGTAAAATCTGAAGATATAAAAATTATTACCGCACGAACTGATTCTCTTCTATTTCTTTTTCTATGCACGATAAAAGATTGTGTATTTGTCAAAGGTAATTGACAGTATTACTAATACATATTTCATTCATTTTCTCTAGTACATAGTACGAAGTCCTACGAACTAAACTATACTCATTTATGCAGTCTAAAGGCAGATGGCACAGTGAAAAATTGACCTATCTTCCAAATGAAATACTGTAAGAGTTCCTCATTCATGGTTTCCTTATTCGCGTTTTCATTATTCGCGGGTGAAAAAAATGCAACCCAGTTCCTGTATTCGCGCCTAAAAATTTCATTATTTGCGGATGCAATCGGTAAACAGAAAAGGGATTCGGTGTCATTTATTAAGGGGATTGACCGCAATAGACCGCTCGTGCCTAGTGTGAATTTTTCCGAAAACATGGGTTTCTATTCTAAACATTGCAATTTAACGCTGCGAGATAAATATATAATCATTCGTATGATAACAGATAAAGGTTTAAACTAACTCGGCACGTTTTTACTTTTCAATAATATGATCATTAAAAGCTTTTACAAGTACTTAAAGTTGGTGCTTCTTGTAGGACACGTATTTTCAATAGAAATTAAAAGATTAAAAAATGGCCTCCGACAGGCATTAGAAAAAAGATTTATCTATCTTACTACAAAATTTCAAACCTCCATTCCCAACACTAAACTCATGATATCTAGAACCAATAAGCATGTTTTTACTCTACGGCTTATAAAAGATGTAACCTATTGGACTAATACAAAATTCAAAACAAGAAAAAATCACTTATGTAATTATAACGATTAATTTTAATTGCGAATTTCTCAATCAGTTGATTTTATTCTGATAGATATTGGTTTTATTTTGGAACCTCAGAACGTATCCCCTATAATTCCATACTAATCACGGTTTCTGTATTCGCGACATATTTATGGAACGTACCTATACCCCGCGAATAAAGAACTTTTGCTGTAGTTACAATAAAATGTTATTCACAATAATTTAGTGATATTTAACTGGAAAAGCAGTGATCAAAATAATTTACTTTGAAATCATAATATCAGTAAGTATAGAGGAAGAGGGACAAACAGAGTTTAAGCCTTTGCCGCCACTATCTACAATAAAAAGCTTCCCTCCACTAAAAAGAAAATCTAAATCCTTCTCCAGTAGGAACAAAAATGCAATGTTTGAAATAGAGAACACTCCAAAGATTTTTAAAGCTCAAATGTAAAAAATTCAGTGGACTTTATATAAATTAAAAGTAATAATTAACCGTCTCAACGGCAGTTTCTTACTCGTATTTCCCTTGTAGCAATCCTCCATCAGGAACCATTATTCCTCTTTTGCACCAGTGAACTGCTGACAAGACGCTACGTTTCGGAATAATAACTAAAGTCAGAGACCCTTTCGTTTTGTTCGTTTATTTGCTCAAAGTCGAACGAGCGTTACCCTCGAATACCCGAAAATTCATCTTCGAAGGAAATAAATTTCAGAAAACGAATTAGTATCATTTCGATGTTCATCGACATTTCTTAAACCAAAATCGAGAATGCCAAAAGCCGAATACGAACCCAAATCATCATTAATAATTCTCGTGTATAAATTGTGACTTGGCGGATTTGAAATAACACTGTGACCAATTTTGGAAATGGAATCGGCAGTTCTAAATTCTGCTTTAATTCTGCTGCTAAAAGTTCATATTTATACGTAATATTATAGAAATAAAATACATTTTAGTATCTTATAATTAACGAAGAAATTTGAAATACATCATTATATTAAGAGTCAGTAATTATGTAGATGTCTCTTCTTATTGTACAAGCTAGTGATTGTTCCAAAACGTATCTCGATTGTTTTCCATAAATGTATACCTAAAGTCAAATCGTAAGTTCGTTTTTCTAGATGTATTTACTCAAAGAAAACCAGGCTTTGGTAAATTTTCTCCAATATTTCCCCTACTTCTCGTAAATAGTGTAGTTAACACTGACGTTTGGTTAGAATTTCCCTCATGTTGATGATTTGTTAGCGTTCATGTATTTTACATGCTAAGAGATAAGTTATTACACATGGCTACAGTTCGGTATTGGCTTCATTACCTATAGGGTTATTTATGTGAGCGTCGTGCATTGCGTCGCTTTCCCAACGACGCGACGACGACAACGACGCCCCCGTACCGACACGACGCCTTGCCGTCGGTCGTGGGGTGTGCGGTATCGCCCCGAGCGAATAACTTCAATAAAACATGAGCTATGACGTGTCTTTAAATAAACCACCGACGCGTAATGCACCACATAATTTACTACCGGTGACGGCCGGATATGGGCCTTGCCGCATAACTTTGACCATGGCTCTGTCTATCGGAATGGCCTGCCTGCTATTGGCTAATGGGCCTTCCAAGCTTTTCACGGTACCTACAGATTCATAATTAGTGTAAATATATTCATTTAACCATAAATGTAATTTGGACGGTCAAAATTGGCATAGTCTAGACTAGAGCGGTTGCTAACAGAACGCCTACCTAACGAATATCGTAAACATAGAAAGAGATGCTAGATAGGAATTGCAGCGGACACTAATAAAGAAGACAATACACCAATTGATGTGTAACAGAAAGAGATGCACACAAGAAGAATTTAAGCATATTATCCTGCATTATTTTTGCTCGACGGGACTCTAGTATCTTAGACAGTGCTTGCTAAGAGAACCGACCCCTAGATATATAGCGGAGGAGTACAGGGTGAATGTCGCTTTTGACGGAAATCACCGGTTCATAAATTTTGAGCAAAAGTGTGTTATAGGTACCCTATACTCAAAATGAAGTATTTCTTGGAGTTTTCCATAGGTCTCTATTTAAAGATTTATACGTTTCTACTATTTAAATTTTTGATTTGACGTATGTAAATTTATGCTCTTGCAAACATTGTTGTAAGAAGTTTCGTACTACACCAAAAACTTTTCTCCTATTGAACATTGTTTTCTAAAGTAAATGTAGCTTTCTTTTAGAATTAGATGCTACTTGGCCTGTTTTTTTTAATATAGTATGGTACAATTTGAGGTTTGAAATTGAATTTGTGATAAATTGTCTCATACAAACGTTTTAGGAGTATTTGACGTTTGTAAATCACATTTACTTGATAATTTTGACGATATTAGGACATATAATGGACATTTTTAATTTATATAAGTATATTTATGATATAATAATGCATATAGTTAATATAGTTAATTAATAGTATGCTTTCATATTTGTTTGATTAATTCTTTGATAACGGCAGGGGTGGGATTTTGAGACTTCGATGTAGCACAGTAAATTGACCTCTCTACTTAATAATAAACTAGAAATATAATTTTCCTGAATAGGTCATTCGTAATTAATGCTGTTTGTGGTGCATTCATTGCGAAATATTTTTTATAACTTATTTATGTTAGGAATTGAAAAGTACTTTGGGTAATGTTTCTCAAAATGTTTTTGTAATAACAATTTGATGGAATTAAATTTATAAACCGTTTCATTTGTTAGTATCTACATAAAGTATGTAGGTAACTTGATGTGTGGTGATTTTTAATCCCCTTATTGTATAACGGTAACAATGAAACGTAGAAAATGCTACGTATATAACTGAAACTACAACACAACCGTAAACCATTACCATAATAGTAAATCTAGCGAAAGAAATAGTTGTGTGAGCGTAAAGCTGCGTATAAAAAAGCCCGTAAATTGATTAGTACGGTCCTGATTATCTGGAAGGTAGTATGAACATGCACCCCCAGCCATAAAAACACCCTCACAGTCCGGAACTCCGGGAAACAGACCGTTAATCACGAAACGATAAAAGCTTTTCCTGCTTGCGGTGGACCTAGCGAAACATGCGGGGCCCTCGACCTTTATGCCAAAACTGAGACCGAACTTGAACGAAAGGGACTCTCGAAGGGTTTCTTCTTCATCACATACACACACAGTCTCAACGCTGTTGTTTTTGTTAGTGATTTCACTTGCCACTTAGTTTTTTTGTTTTCTTTTGCTTTGTCAGTCCAATTTATTTATCTCAACAAATTTTCAGGTTTTATTATTCTATTAAACTTAACTGGATTTCGTTAACGAAAATTTTTAACTAAATTATGTCACTTCTTTGATTTTCATTTAATTACAAAGTTACCCTGAAGGAGTTGTTAAATCCATGAAGTAAAGTTTTCTGGGTTCACCCCACCGTGTCAGTGACGGAGTATACAGTATTTAGGTACTATGTAATTGTAACCGAAATCGGTCTGTTCTGTAGGTAGATTCGAATTAGGGAAAATACTGAAAAGTTGACGTTCAGCGAGATTAACATTTTCGAGTTTAGGTTTTAGGGTTGATTAGTAGTATATTCGGTCGGGAATCTTTTTTTTTTTTTAATGTGTGGGGGAGTCAGTTAAATTAAATTAAAAATTACTTAACTACAACACGTTTAGTTATTACTCCATAAGTTTAGATGAACATATTTTCATGGTGCAATTAGTTGTAAAGACCTACAATATAAATTGACAAAGTCTGCAAAAAATTATCTGTGAGAATGAATGTATCTTTTTTCTTCTTTCTACTAGGAACTGTAGTCATTTTTAAACACGCCCTTGTTATGTTAGGAAATGTTTCATGAGTAGTATAAACAAAGTGAAAAGAGATAAAGGAATAATAGTAAGCGGTTAATCGGTAAGAGGTTGCTACGTATGCAAAAGATTAGGGTCGGCTTTATAACTGCCTAGTTGCGTTACATCATTAAACAACTAAATTCCTGAGAATGTTGAACTTTCTTTAATGCCCGATGCTGGCAACATGCTTGTCTGCTTCCCTTTCTGTTACACATCAATTGGTGTAATGTTATTCCTTTTTCTTTATTAGTGTCCGCTGCAATTCCTACCTGACATCTCTTTTCTATGTTTACGATATTCCTTATAACGTCTGTCGTGAGTCCAAGTAGACGTTCTATCAGCAGCCGCTCTAGTCTAGTAAGTAAGTAAAAGAAGAGAGTAAATGCGACAATAAATACAGTTTTATTAGGGTCTATGCCAATTTTGAACGACCGAAGTATCCCTACATTTAGTAGGCATATGACGTACGAAAGTCGGGGTGGCTTACGCTGATGTTAAGTATTTTAAGTAATATCGTAATATCGTGATATGAGAGTCAGACAGGTATGAAACTCAGTTTTCGTGGCTATTTATAACTTTCCCCATAGGAGTGCAATTCGTTTTTTTGTTTTTATTACTTAGACATATAATAAGTAATATTTTTCTTTGATAATGTCTTAACCGTTGAAACAGCTGTTAGAATTACTAATAATCGTATTGTGTGAAGCAAATAACGTACCAAGTAATTTGTTCCTATCAAATAATAATTTATTGTTAACATTTTATTTTTGTTGTCTACTCAGTAAAAGAATTTAAACGAAAGACTCGAAATTTCTATCCTTCGAATATATAGTTTTATCTTGTTTCAGGACAATTTTGTGACCCACCAGATGAATGGATAAGTTTTGGTAAGTTTTCTCTTTCTTTCTTTCTTTCTTTCCATGTATTGTATCAAATCGTTAACAAGCTGTTTTCATTTTTAACAAAATAGTTTGAGAAATTCTTATAAGGCAAATAAATACCTGTACATTTACCGTACGTACCTAAATAAAAATGGCAGGAAGAAGTTCTATTTTCTTTGGATCTTATTGTCTATCGTCTTTTATTACTTCCTGGTGCCTTATTATATCTGTTAAGATTGTAATTTTACGAAAGATTCAATTAGCAAACGTAGTGTAAATTGTAAGAAAATTCAGTTTGAGTTAAGATGTCTTTTCTCCGACTCGTGGTGATAGCGCTTAATCGGTATTTAATTACCTATTATCTTTGTAATCCGTCCCGCCTTAAGGCGCCAAAGAAATCAGAACAATAAACTTAAACCATAACCTATTGAACGACAGCTGCAGATTTTCCCTAATTAAGCCTTTGCTGAAGATTAACTAAATTATAATAGGTTCGTATTATTATATATTTTCAAATTTTCTTATAAGTTTTGCACTTAATAATTTATTATTTGAATTGCTTCGACATTTACTTGAAGATGTTTGGGAGGTATGTCAAAATGCTACGAAACAAGTAAAAAATTAGAAGAATGTTCCTCAATCAATTCTAAAACTCCTGTAAAAATTACAAATCGATTCACTAAACTGTTAAAAAGTTATTGAAATTTTAAAAAATTCTAATTTTACACGTCATTTTAGAAGATTTGTTAACCGAACAGATTCATTTTATTTTTATTAACAGAAAAAAAGCTACCAGAAATTTCAAACTTTTATAATAAGTAACTTGAACTCTGCAGAATCACTTTAGCGTAAGGTTATTCAAATTCACTAAATAGAGGAAAAATTGAAAAATTAACTGAAAATCTCGTTTTCACTTGATAATAAAATGATAATATTTATAATTGTTTGAAATAAATGCAATTTTAAAGTTTTAATTATTATTTAAACATATTAAAAAGTTTTACGCTCATTATTAATGGAAATTGAAACTAAATATTTTTTTGTTTCGAAGATGAAATCAAGGCATATTCACTCCTAAAAATCAGTTAAAAATTTTCCATATTATTCGTTATTTCTTATTTTATTCAAAGTTTTTGGTCAAATTCCAAATTTTCTCTCAAACAGTATACTTTTTTTTAGTATAGATAATATTTATTTACCTCTTGATATGCTGCAAAACCTAATTAATCACGAATTTCTAATTTTATGTACTCTTGTCTCCGATTGTACCTCCCAAAGATCCTTAATAAAAATCCACAATTGGAAAGTTTCATAGGTTTATTATCCAATGAAATATACACTACAATGCGTACGTCACCCTTAACTACTGTGTATCCATATACTTTTTTTATTGCTAATGTTATTCAATTCAATCATACAAAACACATAAAACTGAAAATTTCCTGTTATATATTGTTTGAATTTATTATTTGAATTGCTTCGACATTTACTTGAAGATGTTTGGGAGGTATGTCAAAATGCTACGAAACAAGTAAAAAATTAGAAGAATGTTCCTCAATCAATTCTAAAACTCCTGTAAAAATTACAAATCGATTCACTAAACTGTTAAAAAGTTATTGAAATTTTAAAAAATTCTAATTTTACACGTCATTTTATGGAAATTTGTTAACCGAACAGATCAAATTTATTTTTATTAACAGNAACACATAAAACTGAAAATTTCCTGTTATATATTGTTTGAATTTATTATTTGAATAATCAATTAAAATTGCTACATTACGTCGTATTTTTGTAACTTACTGCAGTTATTGTTGATTGTAACAGCCACTTTAAGAATGTTCGTACCATAAAAAAAGATAAAATTCAGAGATGATCATCCGCATGATTTATCGTCAAACCATTCAGAATAAACGAGCCGAGTGCGGCGATATCTATCGGTTGATTTGTGTTGCTTACCACAACAGAACTTTAACATACGAGGAAAGGTATGTCCTAATGGTGTTACTTAACGTTCGAATCGAGTATTGTTGCACTATTGTAGTCGGTTACGGACATTATCGGAAATATCTATCTACAATGCAGTAGCTCGATTCCGGCAATCATTTCGACTATAGCAATGGAAAGAGAGAAAAGAAAACTCGTTACATCGCCTTAGCAATAATCAGAGATGTGATTTATTTGAAACACTTGCATTTAAATACTTTTTTGCGAAAAGCATTTTGTATTTTATTTAAAACTAGCAACCCGCCCCAACTTCGCACGGGTGCAATGCTGATACTAAATATATATTTTTTTGTTTGGATTATTCTCGAGGGGAGGGAAATCTTCAAAAGACACCCCCTGAACATACTAAATATACTAAAGAATGTCTTTACATTCAACATTCACAGCTTTTTTGTCATTAGACAATACAAACCGGCCGGTACCGCCGCAACCGCTATGTTCCTACATTTTAAATCTGTAATATCTTCGAAAATATTCATTTAAATTACATGCTGTAAAAGGCCATACTGTTCTATATTAAATGCACAATGTAATTAAGGTACTTAATTGGATAAGAATTAATGCTGTATTGCTTAATATCGCTTCGTAAATAAGCCATTATTTCTCATAAAATGTAAAGGATAAAAAATGGTTATTGTGGTTATATAGGGACAGACAGCGGGAAGCGACTTTATTTTATACTATGTAGTGATACTTCTCCAAACGTATTTTCTATTTGTAAAATGCAAAATACATTTTTGACGTTAAAAATGTTGCCAGTATCACCGATCAAACATTAAACACAAAGATAAATGAAAGTTGCTCACATTGGCCATTGAAGGTATCAGAAGCTTAAAAGGGGGACAAACAGGCATTCCTTGAATGCCTTCTAATTCTTTGACTGAAGAGAGCCCAAAAAAAAATTCTTAACTCCTTGGAAATGTATAATCTAAAATATTGGATCGATGTTGTTTTCCGGGTTCAGTGTCATGGTCCATGGAATTTTGAAGTTCTAAATTCTAAATTCTAAACCTTCATGCCTGAGAAGGTTTAGAACCCTCTGTTCTCCTATTCTTTCTATTACCTCTTCATTTCTAACCTTCTCTATCCACGATATCCTCATCATTCGATACCACTTCACACCTTTACAGCGCCGCACTCCAAACATACACCTTCAACAATCTTTTTCGAATTTCTAAATTAATCGTTCGCGAGCATAGAAGTAACTTCTTTTTATTGAAGGCGACTCGAACACGACCCTGCGCTATGCTCTACTTTATATCCTTAAAATCAGCTACATCTAATTTTTCGTATTCTATCTTTATGTTCGCTCTTTCACTACTTTTTCTTCCCTTGCATACCAGTATTTGTGGTTAAATGATAAATTATATCAGCACCTGCCAAATCATCACTTATCGTACCTTTAGCAAGATGTTGTGCTGTGTTAATAAATGCGTATAATCCAAAATTCTTAGAAAAACTAGAAACTATGGATTCCATTTCTTTCTCTTATTACAATGTGTAATTAGTCTAAAAAAACTCCAATATTTAAAAAATGAACAAATGACTNAGTGGTCGTTAAATGGAGAGAAATAAAAGATATTATTTTACTATTGTATAATAATATGCATTTACCAATATAGTACACATTTTGCACACGAACATTATTATTCATACATTGCGTACAGCCTGTTATCTTCGTCTGATGTTGTTTACTGCTCCAATATTTTAATTGTTTTTTTGTTACGTATCTTACTCATACCTTGAGATACTGCTGGATCAACTTGATTATATAAAAAGTATTTTTTTAATAGTTTCGCTGCATCAAGCGCTTGTTTGATGCTTAGTGGAGGGACAGGATCGTCAGCAGCAGTTCTTATCTATTTCGGCAACTTAGAAAGTACTGCTCAATGATTTATAATGTCGCATTGTTGTCGTTAAATAGAGTGAGCGTGACGCTATATAGAGTGTAATATTGTATAGAAAACAATGTAAACCAACCAAAGTCAAGCAATTTCGACATTTTAAGGAGTTTGTCTTAAATCGAGTGACGTTATAAAGAGTTTACACTGTATATGTATATATTACATACGAAAAATAATTAATAAAAGATGGACTTAGACATATTTACTTTTTTTGACCGCTCTTCTACTTCTACCCACTGTTGACGCAGAAATTTTAGACAATGGCTCATCCCTAATTCAGGAAGGATTTCAGACGGTTTTTCGCCCGATTTTACTAAAAATTATATCATTTTTGTTCGTGAATTCGAACCCCGCAGTGTTGTTAGGTGGGTCACAAATAAATTGCCGAAAATTAATTGACACACCTCGTATCCTCTAGTGTCTACAACTACTCTTTTGAGAGTTTAAACGAGTTTAATGTTCCCAGCCAAAAGATATAGTTACTGGCATCTTTCAGTTGTACGAAACTAGAACAAAAAAAGAAATTCAGACGGAGGTTGAAGCACGGACTAAGGACGACATCGCGCTGACAAATTTCCCGAATATTTAGACAACCGCAAAGTGTTTTTTACATCCCCGCTATTAGAAAACATCGCTATAAACCATTACAGGCACGATCATAAATCCAACAACTATGCACGTTGACACGCTAAAGAACGGCGTGTTTAATAACTAAACGGAGGAATTTATGCGCCTGTTTACATCCAAAATAAAAATGAAATGTGTGGATTAACCACTAACACACACAGAACGTTTCACATTCGAAGAACTATTTCGTTTGCAATTGGCGTAGGGAACCTGTAATAAGAACACTACGAAAGAACACTTTCTAATTCAACCCCTAAAGTTAGGAAGTATAATATTTTATTAATACGGTACTTTAGAATAAATATACTTTTCCTAACCTAACTTCACTTATTTCAATATTATAAGCTAGAACATTTTCGATGCGTTATATTCGAATATCAAATTTGGGACAGGGTGTATTTATGTCGGCCACACACGTACATACAGATACAGCTGACGTACATTTCTCATCGACTTTAACCCGGATTCCATTTATTGAAACCGGAAATATAAATTGATACCAGGAACGGCAATATAACGGGTACACGGGTCACATAAGCCGCGGCCCCTTAATACTCCTTTAAGGATATTTTAATGTGTCACCCTAACCACAGAGCTATTTATACCAATAACGGGTAAGCTCGATAACAGTAATGAAAACGTACACCTCTGAAGTTGCCGGAAGAAGACAACGACGTAATGGAATATTGCAGTACCTACATAAAGCAAGAGGGATTTACAAGTTTTTCACAATATTGTAAAACTTTCTATTACTTGTTTAGTTAGACAAGTTTGTTTCTATGAAGGATAGTGTCATTAAATTAGCTTTCATCATCATCATAAGGTCGTCAGTCCAAAGACTAGTTGGACGCGTACCCCCACTCTTTCCTATTCTGAGCTAAACTTCGCATTTCCCTAAAACTAGAACAGCCCACATCCTTATCTATTTGCGAACAGTAATCTAATCTACCTAGGTCTACCTCTACCCCTCCTAACTCCAGTTTCTGGCTCAAATATGTCTCTGACTAGACCTTCATGCCTGAGAAGGTGTCCTATCAACCTATCTCACCTATTTTTTATTGACTTCTATAGAGTCCTCTGTTCTCCTATTCTTTCTAATATCTCTTCATTTCTAATCTTTTCTACCCACGGTATCCTCATCCGCCTATAACACCACATTTCGAACGCTTCTAATCTTTTATTTTACGCCGCGCCCACTGTCCATGTTTCGCACCCGTACAACGCCGTGCTCCAAACATACACCTTTAACAACCTTTTTCGAATTTCTAAATTAACCGTTCGCGAGCATAGAAGTGACTTCTTTTTATTAAAAGCGACACGACCCTGTGCTATCCTCTGCTTTATATCTCTACTACTCCTTCCATCCTGACTTATCTGACTTCCTAGATATCTAAAATCAGTCACTTCTTCTAATTTTTCGTCTCCTATCTTTATATTCGCTCTTTCCCTACTTATTCTTCCCTTGCATACCAGTATTTTAGTTTTACTTTTATTTATTTTCATACAGTACTGATCTGCAAATCTAAGCATACTAATCTTTTGCCCTTGCACATCTATCCCTACAGTTGTACTGCCTTTAATGATGTTGATCGCGTCTTCGATGTATAGATTAAAAAGTAGCGGTGAAACAATAGATTAAATATCAATTCCAGTCCAAAACAGTAACGTTGGTGTTTTGGATATGTAAAGTAGTAAATAACAGTGACAAATCTTTGTTTCATCACAGAATTGCTTTAATTTCTTCTATATTTGTATTGGTCGGGAAAGGTTTAGTACCTAACTGCTCTGATGTTTAGAAAACATTTTTAGCACATGTCATGAAAGTATTCACGTGTCGCTATTGTTGGCCACATGATTTCATCTTCATATAAATTTTAGTCTTGTTTCAACAGATCAGTTAAACCGACATTACTGCCATTTAAATCTTAAACGATATTTCAGTAGATTTTAATCGCAGAACATTAGGGATCCATGTTTGTTGGTAAGGATGTTGGCAAGTGGGTTTTCGTGACTGCGACCGTATCTACGACGTCATATTGTTACGAACACCTGTCGTTAACTAATCGCACAGAAAGATTCACATACAATTTGAGAGGAAAGAAAACTAGCTGTCGACTGTACTAAAGCAGCTAGCTATTCTAACGGTATGGTCCACGAGCATTATTTCATAATTAGGCTATAATTATGCATTCTGCATTTGCAGAAAATCTACGTAGAAACTTGAGGAGCGCAAGATTAAATTTCCAATTTGGTATTCAGTTTGAGACAAAGTTCCGCGGTATCAGGTGGTATGCACTAATCCTTTGCGTTATTAAACGTGCTGAGCCGCCATTGCCTCCTTGTGTGTTAGAAATGTGTTGTGTAGCTGAAGGTTATTTGCCCGAAACGTTAGTTTGTTCCTCCTGCGACATACACAACCGCGGCTTCTAAGTTTTGAAAGAAAAATGACTCGCTTAATTCAACAGTCTCGGTTTAGTTTAATAACTTTCGAATTCTGCATTAGAAATTAGTGGAGAAGGTGATGGCGGTAAACATACAACCTGTTGTTAGAATATTTATGTCGAAAGTTTTAGACAGCTGCAAACTATCTACGCAAATGTGCTAAAAATAATAACGCTTATCTCCCAAAAGCTAGTGTAAAAATATTGAGAGATTGCAGTTTATTTTTAAAATGCAGTTTTCGTTGAAACAAATTTATTGGAATATACAGTAGTTAAGAAATTTACAAAAATTGAACCACCTTAAAGATTTAAATAGTCCATATCGAAGGTGGGGAAGCTTTTTACCATTATAAGTCGCATTTAACCATTTAACTTAGGCAGTATTAGAGACAGGCTGAGTACCTACTTCGGATACGGTGTCCAGTAGATTCTGCATTCTTTTAGTATCCGCCCGTGCACCGGATAATGATGGCGGGTAGTTCTACCAGAAAAATAAGGAATCATTTGCAGTAATAATTTAGTAAGTACCTATAATAAAAAACATATGGAGAAAACAAAATTTTTATGACAACGCAAAAATAAGGTATTTCATGTGTTATACAAGGCAAATACATATTTCCTCGGTTAATAGCCCTCACTGGCATTAGCTAACTCTTAATTAATTAAAGAATTAATTTATTTAATTGATTAAAAAGTAATTAAAAGATGGAATTAACTAACACGTTTATATCCGATATCCAAGATGTTGTTTGATGATATTCTCAATCAAAAAGCAACAATATTTTGACTTGAAGGACATGTACGATAGTCATACGTCTTAAAGTACTACCGAGTATATATAATACATTCAAGGGGATCATATTGCTAGTATCAAAGCTTATTTAATATTGTACGATAAGGTTCCTTTGACGCAGAGGATGTAAATCCGGATAAAGAAAGTCGGATCAGGTATGATGTACTTCTACGAAAAGTTTGTTCTGTATTCAGCTTAATCTATTACTGAATTTACGGCTTCCAGAAAAAAAAGGAAGAAATAAAGAGCCGCGTTTTTATTCGCTTGGCGCTTTTTGTCTGTGTGCGGCGCACAAAAGGTTTAGATTTAATCACTTCCGAATTTCATATTAAAACTTTTTAAATTTCTGCCATAACTTCTCTAAATCTCCGACAGGCGGTTTAGTCAATAGCAAGGAACTCCAAATGAAAAATGGCGAATATTTTCTGTACAAAGGGGAGGGAAATTGTTAACTTTGCTATTATTGCGTACTTAACTTAAGTTGAGTTTATTTGAAAAAAATTACTAGTTCCATAAAAAAAAGAACGGTACTTATGAAAATGAATTAAAAGTTTTTTGTAATTGGTATAGTCAAATCTTCTTATCTAACGAATTTAAAGCGTCTTGATGAAACATCAAAAGGAAAAAAAAGCTTCACTGGGGTAATGCAGGTTTCATGAATACATCCAAACAAAACCGTATAGGAGAATGTGCCAGAATGTATAGATATTTATTTTACCACATAGTCATGTTAAACAGTACCTAACACATCTCTCTCAACATGCACCTATGAAGTTTCTTCATTTTGTCATTAAAAAATTTTTCAAATTTTGTTGAACTTGATAGCTGCCTTTACCTCATCTTTCCAGGTGCAATAAATCATTCTTGAGGCATCTATTGAGCAAAGTAAAAAAATTGCAGGGCGCGAGATCGGGGGAGTAAGGAGGATGTAGAACCGATTCAAACTTCAAGTTTCAAAGAGAAAGCGGCCTTCAGCACTACAATCTCGATATTGGAGATGCTTTAGAGAAAACGCTCCATCTTTTCTTATTTAACTCTGTCAGAAACTTCTTCTATTGTAGATCTACGAGTTCTATGTACCTTCACACTCTTTATTCTTTCTATTGTTTTCTGTGCTACTATTCGTACAGAAGTAAATATTAGGAAGGGAGTCAGACAGGTAAAGACAGTACAACTGTAGAGATAGATATACAGGGGCAAAAGATTAGAATGCTTAGAGTTGCAGATGTTGTAGCAGTATTAGCATCTAGAAAGGAAGAGGTAGAGATAGCTATAAATAAAATGAAAGCGGTACTGATAAACCAGGATTGTATGAAAATAATTAAAAGTAAAACAAAAATACTGGTATGCAAGAAAAAGTAGGGAAAGAGCGCATATAAAGATAGGAGACGAAAAATTAAAGCAAGTGGCTCATTTTAGGTATCTAGGAAGTCAGATAAGTCAGGACGGAAGGAGTAGTAGGGATATAAAGCAGAGGATAGCGCAGAGTCGTGTCGCCTTCAATAAAAAGAAGTCACTAACATGTTCGCGAACGGTTAATTTAGAAATTCGAAAAAGGTTGTTAATGTTGTATGTAAGGAGCGCGGTGCTGAACGGGTGCAAAACATGGAAAGTGGGCGCAGCGGAAAAGAAAAGGTTAGAAGCATTCAAAATGTGGTGTTATAGGCAAATGTGGAGGATACCGTAGACAGAGAAGGTTAGAAATGAAAAGGTATTAGAAAGAATAGCAGAACAGAGAACTATATGGAAGTCAATAAGAAGTAGGTGAGATAGATTAGTAGGACACTTTCTCAGGCATAAAGGTCTAGTCATATTGGAGGCAAAAACGGGAGTTAGTAGGGGTAGAGGTAGACCTAGATTAGATTACTGTTCGCAAATAGTTAAGAATATGGAATGTTATAGTTTTAGGGAAATGCGAAGTTTAGCTCAGAATAGGAAAGAGTGGAGGTGCGTGTCCAACCAGTCTTAGAATTGACGATCTCATAATGATGATACGATGATGATATTCGTACAGCTAAAGAGACTTCACGGCTTCTTCCACTTTCTACTTGTCTCCCTTTTCTTCCCTGTAGAAAATGTAGTATCTGCGGGGATATTTACATTCATTTTCCTATTCTCTTTATAATAGATTGCTCGAACTATATACTTCATCATCAAAATTGATAATAGAAAAAAATAACAATATAAATAACAATTGGATTGACGAGATGACCAAAATTTTATTGTTGGAATTGCCATATTTTGAAAATAACTTCTTTTTCAAAAATATCTATCAATTGGCAATGTTGTTAAATATACATAACACCACCGCCGGAAAATATACATGGCGTCAGTAATGAGTACTGATGTAGATGCTGTGGTGGTATACTTCGTTTACTTTCTGTAGCGATGTGACCTTCAGTTTGACCGGTGCAAAGTAGAAAAGAACAGCACTAGGCCAGAAAAGGAAGGAGACAACTCTCGACCAAACTCTTAACCGATGATGAGCGTATAATCCGTACAGTACTGCACGGAAAAATTGACCATGTTATCCACTACAATTTCATTGCTCAAATGTGCTGTTATTGGTACCATTTACTATTGAAAATATCAACGAGATGTTTATTTATATTTGAAAACACATTAAAGGCTTCAGCACTTGTTTTCGACTCGCACTACTATTCATAATTGAGCAAAACTTTTGACAGGTACTGTATGAAAAAGTATGTTCAATGAACAAGAGTCGAGGGTATAATAAGCTTTTTTCTCCCTACATACAATTTTGCCAGCGCGCATCCAAGACATTGGAAAGGGCACATCGCTACAGAAAGTAAATGAAGTATATGTGAATCATGGCTTCATTCAAAACCAGTACTTTAACCGAAAAATGCTTTTATTTGATTGCTTAGGATCATAAAATTATGGTAAGAAAAGACCAGCTTGTGCTGGTGTTAAGTATATTTAATAATATATAAGTGGCGCTCACTTTTAAATACTATATGTTACAGTTCAGCTGACTTTGATTTTTATTTATACATAGTTTCAATAGTAATACATAACACATATTAAAATCGTCTGAAACTAAGTGTTTTTAATTCGGATAAATCAACCCCAGCATTTTTCTCGATTTAAAATCTAATCTGTAGCGTTAAATAAAAGTTGTGGGAAAAATCATATATGTTGAATGAAAGCTGCAGCTGAAACGGGTAAAAGAGCAACGTTATATAGGTACAATTTATCAAGTAAATCTCCCTTCGTATAAAAGTAGCTTATACGCGGATTTCTACCGGATAATTGGTATCAGAGGGCAATAATGATTCGAAAGTGTACAATGCCGTCGGATGAATGATAGCTGGTAGCGTAAAATAAAAGGGTAACGTTGATGCAGAAGCATCGAATCACTCCCGCAACATTTGTTTCCCTGCGGGGTCGGCACTCCGCCGAAAAAAAAAAAAGAAGAACACAACGTTCGTTTCTTCGACGTATCGATTCATAACAAGAACGAGTTGCAATTCATTTTATTGTTGACGATTCGTTTTCTGTCGAATCATTGACGTTTTATACGACCGGGCATTTAGGGTATAATACAAACAAAAAAGACCAACCTACAGTCGAAAAACAAACAGAATTTAAAACGCTAATCGACAATGCCGGATTTATCAGCGTCGTCTGTTTTAGTGGAATTCCGTGTTACCGAACCCCTGAACGTAAAGTGGAGCAGTGACGTAAATTTATACGAAAATCGAACAGACATTACAAATAACTTTAACCGCCTTTAATTAAGTTTAAACAGGTAACTTAAAACAGCAACACGATCTTTATTGACTGATCGTTGTCTGAGGCAAAGTCTAGAGGTTTATTGGCAATGTTGTGTTTCTCATCATATTCTTTAAAATACAATTTTAATGAAAGTTATTGTTACATAATATCTATAGTATCCGCATGCCATAAATCTCTGTTTAGGTTACTCGTTTAGTCGGTCAATTAGAGAAAATAACAATTTTTATAGTGCCAAGTAAGTTAGGGTGGTGAAACGGGTGACCGTTTTCTCTCACCCTTAATTAAAGTAACGGGTTCGCTGACATTTTCTGTTTCCCTGTAAATGACGAGTTAGGCCAGTATCATTACATTATTCAATTAATTATACTATTTATTTTCTTTAAATTAATGCGCCATCAGATATTATTCAGTGCATTACTATCTCAGATAGTGGAGAATTCGAATAATAAACTCGCTTAATTATGAAATAGAACTGTAAACCATTTTCTCATCTAAAGAAGTTTTTAAATTTTTTTATTAAAAACGAATTCTTTAATGGGCACTGTAATGCTGTATTTTTGACTTCGTTGATTTAACATCTTTTTCGTATAATTTTTCCCATGGCGTGTGTCTTTGAAGTACAAAATTCGTAGATTAATTGATTAAAAATGCTAATAAATGGTTATATCGCGTTCTAAATTTAAAATTTGCTGGTTTTTCTTTTAAATACGTGCTCTCGCATATTAAAAAGCTTTCGTTCGATATCTATCAAATAAATCACTAACCATATTCCTGTTCGGGTTTACTTAAAATTCCCGAAGGTTACAAAAGGAAAACTGATATTATGAGTGGAATTTTTAATCTTAAAATAGGTAGAATATAATTTTTTGAAAAAAAAAAAATGTAAGTGCCTACCTAATATCGTCAGAAGAATTGTTCTAAATACTTGTACCTACACAATTCTATAAATGGAATTACTATACCTACTTCGTTTAGTTTCTCTAGCGATGTGACCTTTAGTTTCATCGGCGCAAAGTAGAAAAGAACAGCACTAGGCCAGAAAAGAAAGGAGACAACTATCAGCCAAACTCTTAACCGGCGAGAAGCGTATAATCCGTACATTACTGCACGGAAAAATTGGCCATTTTATCCACTAAAATTGCATTGCTCAAATGTGCTGTTATTGGTACCAATTACTGCTGAAAATATCAACGAGATGTTTATTTATATTTGGAAACATATTAATGGCTTTAACAATTGTTTTCAACTACCATTACTATTCATGATTGAATAAAACTTTTGGCGGTTACTGTATGAAAAAGTATGTTTAATGAACAAGAGTCCAGAGAATAATGAGCTTTTTCTCCCTACCTACTATTTTGCCAGCGCGCATCCAAGACATTGGAAGGGGCACATCGCTAGAGAAAGTAAACGAAGTATACTTATGTATGATACTTTAACATTTGTGATTTTTATTAGTTTGTTGTGGTTATGCAGAATGCTTACTTCCTTTGAGAGGATGTAATGCATGTTCCAAATCATTACCACCATCAAGATCGATGAAAACTATTGGCTTTTGTTAAAACCATTTTGAGTCCATAACTCAAGTACAACTTAACAAAGTTTGAGGGGCTTTTCGCTATTGAATAAAACAAAATGAAAGCAATTGACGAAAGAGTCAGAATTAGAGCTGATCGGCAGCAAATCTAAATTCAGCCTTAAAATAGCTTTTGTTACTTAATAACGCACAAAAGTTCCAAGTTTTCGAGAATATAACAGGTGCACTGTAACAATTTTATTAAACTGGATTTATATTTATTTTTGTAAAATAAGAATATGTTGTACTTGACAGATTTATAGTTGACGCAGCTGGGATGGAGCAAAGACTCCTTGGCTACATTAAAGGTAAGAAAATCTGTATTTCGAACTTTAATGTCACATAGTAGCTGACAACTGAGCAAGTGTGTTAGTTTGCTCATGTTAGCATAATAACAAACTGTGTACCATCGCAAAATCAATTCCATCGTCACGTTAACGTCTGGTGCTTTGGTGATGTTTAGAAATGAACAATTATACCTACATTTGGAAATTATGTATGTAGGCACTCTACATGTGAACCATCCTGAGCCACCACTGGTAGGTAACTATAGGGACGAAAAATGGGTTGTATACAACAACGTCAAACGCAAGAGGTCATGGAGCAAAAAAGATGAACCGGCTCAAACCATTTCCAAAGCCGAAAGTCACCAAAAAAAGGTGATGCTGTCTGTTTGGTGGGATTTTAAAGGAATCGTTTTTTTTTGAGCTTTTACCGGATAACACAACGATTAATTCGGAAGTCTACTGTCATCAGCTGGACAAACTGAATGATGCACTTCAACAGAAAAGGTCAGAACCAATCAACAGGAAAGGTGTAGTGTTTCACTAAGACAACGCGAGACCTCACACATGTTTGGTCACTCGCCAAAAGCTTTTACAGCTTGAATGGGATACAATGCTACACCCACCATATTCTCCAGACCTGGCACCATCGGATTATTATTTGTTCCGGTCACTCCAAAATTTTTTAGATGGTAAAACCTTCACCTCAAATGAGGAGGTCAAAAACCTCCTCGATCAGTTTTTTGCCAGAAAAGACCAAAAATTTTATGGGCATGGAATTATGCTACTACCAGAAAGATGGCAAAAGGTGTTGGACCAGAACGGTCAATATATAATTTAATAAAGTATTTGTTTATTATACGAAAACTGTCTTTCATTTTCACAAAAAAAACGAAATGACTTTCCGAACAACCATATAGAAATCTTGAATTATTTATTTTAAGTTTTAAAGTACTCATAGCTTTAGAAATGGGCTCTACCAGTCCAGTTCCTTTAGCCGTTATTTTGTTAATCTTGCTGGTTTGTGATAATACGTGAATGCAAAGTGTGGCCTTTGTACCTAAATAGAAATGTCCCAGGGGTTCGACAGGATGGACATTGTCCGTTAGCCAATTTTTCTCCCCCTTCACAAATCCCTTAATTGCATATTGTTGTATTTTCCATGGATCACCAGTCTCTCGCCTTTTATTGTGTGTCAAACGTTGCGTTGGGCGACAGCGGAAGGGAAAAGGTTTGGTTTCCCTCCGGGGTCGGACGGGACATACAATCGAACGATCTCCATGCATCGACGTCGTCGCCGAAACCAGGGAAAGTACTTTCAGTCGTACTCCTGTCAACCCGTAGGGTTTGATCACTGTGAGCGATGCAATATCCAAGTGTCACAAGCCGATTACTGTTTAAATAAACATACACGACGGAGCTGTCAAGAACATGCCGTGTAATTCAATTTTATTTCCGGATAGCAAGCAGAGAGACGTCCACGTCAACGGAATTGGCTGATATGAAAGTAAAGCGTTTACGCCATTACAGGATAGTTTTAGGGTGCGGAAAAGGATAATAAGCACAAGATTTTGATTTATGGCACATTTATTTCGTAAATCGTAAAAGAACAAATCAAAATCCAATTTTGTACTTATCCAATATAGCAAAATAAAAAAGGAAATATGTTATTTTCAAATTCTCTGGGACCATACATACAAGTAAGGTCCCCGAATATAAAACTTATGGAATATAGGGTAATGAATGAGGGTCATTTTAGAATATAGTTAGCTATATACCCTAGATAAAAATTTTCAGTCTCTCTCCAGTCTCCAGAGTCTTTCAACGTCTCTGAGAGCGTCTCTCACAGTCTTTCACAGTCTCTCAATTATTGCCTAGGTGTTTTTATGGATCTCTCACAGTCTCTGTATGAGAGATTCGAACGATAAAATTGTTAATTCAGAGATTCGAGTCTCTCACAGAGAAACTAAATGAATAAAACTGAAAATTTGAGAGACTCGAGTCTCTCGTAGAAAGAATGGGTTCTCTGAATTATGTTGAAATTTTAACCATGTCTATCGAGACACCACTTATTGACAAATTCGAGTCTCTCGTTCAGAGACGCTAAACAGTTTTTTTGACAGTCTCTCTCAGCGACATCAGAGAGACTCGATGAGAGATAGAGACTTGAGTCTCGCTTTCAGATACTCTGAGAGACTGAACATTTTTATCTGGGGTAGTTAATTTTATTTTTTTCTACCGGATTCTCGTCGCTGTTATCCGATACAGGGCCGGATCCTAAAAACAGTCTGGTATCGGAACTAAACCGGATACCCGGTCCACTTATAAACTAAATAAGTGCATTATTTCCCTATTAAAGTTATCGTCTCATAAATTTTCATTGAAAAGTAATAGAATCCTTATCCTTATCACTTATTATGAAGTCCTAATTCAATTATTTAGTTGTGTGTACATTTTTGAAGTGAAACTTCTTAACGCACGGTAGGGTAAATTCGTTTCATGCGAGTTGATATGTAACGAAATCATGCAACGGATGTGCCCCCTCTACTCCGCGACGTAGTCGAGTTCGTAGTGGGGATCGCTTGAGCCGTGAGCGCGCTTCAATACAACGTTCGTTACAGGCAACTCCGGCATGTATAGTGTAAAATTTAAATTCATAGTGTACAAATAATACCATTATACCAATTCCTTAACCCTTATCCCGGTATGTTTGTGTGTTTGAAGAAGTTTCACTTCAGTAGCGTGTTGTATAATTACTCGTTGTATTTCTTTTAAAGTGATCCACAAATTTTATGTTCTTATACATATGTATATAAATAGATGTACATCATATACATATAGGATATTTATATGTATCTATAATATATGCATGTATGCATCATACGCCGCAGTGGGATGAGGTTGATGAAACCATCGTGGAAACAGACTGTTAATTTAATAGGGAAGATGTAATTCACTTAGAATGTGAACATTTCATGAACATCGCATTTACGTGTTGTACTCCCGTTATTTGAATAATAATTTAGACGCAAATTTGCTCGAAATGTCTCCAATTAATAAGCGAAAACACATTTTATGTGCTAAAACGCACAAAACAAACAAATAGTGTAATAATGTATTCCTCACATGTGTTTGTAAATATATATATATAACGACTAAATCACTGAATGTGTCCATAAATATTTTTACATAAAATAATATACAATAGAAAACAAAAGAATTGATAGTTTCCTTAAAACTCCATTTTTATTAATTACTATAAAGAAAGCATTCGGTGTTTCCAACGAATTTATTAACCTTTAGTATAATACAATAAGTTCGCTACACTGTAGCTCCAGCAGGTGATAATAGAAAATAAATAAAACAAACTATTTATCTCATAACAATTTTCCAGAAGAAATCGGTTATTTTATATCCAAAACCTTATATCAGTAGAAAGGGCTTTTAATTTCGCGTCAAACGGTACCATTTAGTGAGCCATTCCATTTGTTAAAAAGACTAATCATCTTGTAATATTGTCAAAAGTAGGTTTCAATATTTTCGGCTCTGGATAACGAAAACATTTTTCCCATTGCAGAAAAGGTACGGTATTTCGTAATAAAACGAACTGTCCAAATCGCAAGTTTTTAGCAATGGCTTAAGGGCTATTTGGTTTCATTTCTACTAAAGATAGGTATAGGGAACTGTTAAAAACCTCTACCTAAATTTAAACACTAAATTTAAACAAAGAAACCAAAAGTGATAAAGTAGGTAGGGTATTACGTTTAAAAGAAATGGAACGTCCTATATCACTGAAAATATTTTCACATGCACCAATAGAAGAAGTGGCTGATTTTAGATACCTAGGAAGTCAGATAAGTGAGGATGGAAGGAGTAGTAGGGATATAAAGCAGAGGATAGCGCAGGGTCGTGTCGCCTTTAATAAAAAGAAGTCACTTCTATATTCGCGAACGATTAATTTAGAAATTCAAAAAAGATTGTTAAAGGTGTAGGTTTGGAGCGCGGCGCTGTACGGATGGGAAACATGGACGGTGGACGCGGCGGAAAAGGTTGGAAACGTTCGAAATGTGGTGTTACAGGCGGATGATGAGAGTACCGTGGATACGTTGGTAGGACACCTTCTCAGGCATGAAGGTCTAGTCAGAGACATATTAGAGGCAGAAAGAGGAGGGGTAGAGGTAGACCTAGATTAGATTACTGTTCGCAAATAGTTAAGGATGTGGGCTGTTCTAGTTTTAGGCAAATGCGAAGTTTAGCTCAGGATAGGAAAGAGTGGAGGTACGTGTCCAACCAGTCTTAGGACTGATGACCTTATGATGATGATGATGATGATGATGTATAATAACAAAGTTATGGACGAAATGACTTTAGGTGGAACAGCCTTTGAAAAAAACTTTTACTTTTCGTTTGTTTAGTAAGAATAATATAGACATATATGTATATAATGTATAAGTCATTATTAAACTCAATTGTCTCAAATTTGTGTAATACATTTCTCTTATTTATCTTATTATTTAAAGAAAAAAGAAAATGTAAGAAGTTATATGCCGAATAATACTTTAATCCGAAAGGTTGAAATAAAACTGGTATTTAAACAAATATAGCTACTAGTTTATTTTTAATAAAGTTTTCCACTGTCCTGCGCGACCGTTTTACCAGAAAGATTAAAGTTTAATACAATACATGAGTAGAATACTCGGTCGAGTACATCTGTAGTCTTGTTAAAATTACCATTTTCCACTCTCTCGCACGGAACGTGAGTAATAATCATAAAATCAACGCGTGCTTCACTGCACAAACAGTTGGTTCGGTGAAAAATTGGATAAAAGAATACGTTTTTCGCATAAAGAATTACGTTGCACTTTAAGATCTACCCATCTTGTTATACGTTATTCTTTTCATCAAAAATTACCGCTCTCGGAAGGACTGGGAAAAGCGAGGAGTGTAACAAATGTAGTTTTTGTCTGTTTAATTCGTTCAAACGTATAAAAACTAGCACTTCACTTGGGTTTATGATGAAGTACTTGACGTTCGTTTTAGAACGTAATTGTGAATTAAATTTGCTACACTTTTAGTGCATTTTACGAGGAAATTAGTCACTCTTCAACTTGCAAATTGAATTTATAAGATTTTGATTTAAATAACGTAAAAATCCAAGCTATGAATAAAGTCAAAAACAGTTTACATTAAAACTTATTTTTTTTTTTATAAATATTATGACGAACAAATTTAGGACCGTTTGTAAACCATATGGCCCTGTCTTAACCACTTTTTGACATTTCCCACAAGGTCTACAGTCCATAACTCAAGTACAACTTAACAAAGTTTGAGGGGCTTTTCGCTATTGAATAAAACAAAATGAAAGCAATTGACGAAAGAGTCAGAATTAGAGCTGATCGGCAGCAAATCTAAATTCAGCCTTAAAATAGCTTTTGTTACTTAATAACGCACAAAAGTTCCAAGTTTTCGAGAATATAACAGGTGCACTGTAACAATTTTATTAAACTGGATTTATATTTATTTTTGTAAAATAAGAATATGTTGTACTTGACAGATTTATAGTTGACGCAGCTGGGATGGAGCAAAGACTCCTTGGCTACATTAAAGGTAAGAAAATCTGTATTTCGAACTTTAATGTCACATAGTAGCTGACAACTGAGCAAGTGTGTTAGTTTGCTCATGTTAGCATAATAACAAACTGTGTACCATCGCAAAATCAATTCCATCGTCACGTTAACGTCTGGTGCTTTGGTGATGTTTAGAAATGAACAATTATACCTACATTTGGAAANAAGTCATTTGGTACAGAGAGAAGGACTGTAGTTGGATAGCAGGTGTCGTCGGTATCGAGGGTTCAATTTCTCCCGCCTAGCAGGTGTCGTTGCAGGGCTGTTTTGAAGCTGGGAATCGTGTCCGAGTTGATGATGTTTGCAGGGATTTTGTTCCATTTCAGAACAACCCTGTTCGCTAGGAAGTGTTTCCTAAGCGGCCTACGGATTCGACTCAAGTTCAGCTTCATGGAGTGTCCTCGAAGGTTTGTAGTCCGAGCGCGGTTGAAAATAGATTCCACCGTCGGGCTGTTGTACCAGCCCCCCAAGATTTTGAATGTCTCCACTAGGTCTGCACACTCTCGTCTTTCATCAAGGCTTTGGAGGTTTAGTCTCCGAAGTCTCTCCTCATATGGGAGGTTCCTGAGCTCGTACGGTATCTTCGACGCTCGTTTGAGTACTCGCTCGAGATCGTCGATGTCACCAACCAGGTATGGAGACCAAACTGGTGTGCCGTACTCCAGTAACGGAAGAACGTAGGTGGTCAGGATCATCCTCAGGAGATCGAAAGAAAACATTTTTAAATATTTGAAATTTTGAGTTTGCTTTCCTAGATTTTAACCCTTTTCCCCCGACAAAGACATGGTTTATCGGTAGCCCCGTAGTGTTAAGTTCATAAATTTTCAAAAATATCTACAAAACATTTGTATATAATGAATCTTTTTACACACTTTTACCTTGAGAAAACCTTTCACTATAAAGGCGAAAACGGCGCTGTAGTGTTTTGTTAAAAAGCGTTTTTTTTGCCCCCTTCTTAGATTCTTACATTAATAGCTTAAAAAAGTCGGAGAAACGGAAATTGATTTCGATTTAAATTCAATTTAAAATCGTATTCTAAAACTAACAACGATCTAAGATTATAATATCGAGCAATAAATTCATTTGCTTTCCACAAATAACAATAATTGTGCATCTTGGTACTACCAGTCAATCAGTTTCTACGACAACAATGATAACCACAACAAGATTAATTCTTACTTCATTCGAGCATTATGCAGAATCGGATAGTTTTGTAAACCAATCCTGTTGTACATACATATATACTTACAGACGTATATATACATATATATATAAGTATATTGCGAATCGGTATAGAACGAGAAAGGATAGAGAGATAGAGAAATGAAAAGAGAAAGGGATAGAATATAGCGATCGGTGTGTTTAGTGTGTTTAACATAATCGTGATGTTCACAAACGTCGCCGAGGCAATAAGACAAAGACGAGTAAGACAACATTGCATAAACTTTCGGAACAAATGATGTCTCTATTATGTTAAAGAACTCCGTCTATATGCAGAGATATTGTTGTACGTTGAATGATGAAGGAAAAGGGGATGGAACAGTATGGAAATGTCGAGGATTGTTTTCATCACAATCGCTATTTCATACAATTGCCGATTCTATATGAACTTCTAACTGCATTGATTTTGGATTTTCGTTTTAAAATTACTATCTGTGCTTAGAATATAAATCGTTTGTGTGGGTCAACAAAATTTTTAGATTTTTCCGTTACAGTAGAATCCGCTTATAACGACATCGAAGGGGAATGACAGACACGTCATACTAAGCGGGCGTCATACAAAACATAGTCTTAGATAATAAGCAACTTTCTATTTTGGTTAGTTATTTAGTTTAATACAGAGAAAAACTACAAATTGTATATATTTATTAACAGAAAAAGAAAAATAACGATGAATTGTAATATCAATATAAGGTAAGGTAGGCTAAATCGTACCATTTTTAAGTAATTCATGGATTTAAATTTTAATTTGTTACATTAAGTGTTAGTAAAAGCATTTTTGAGTAAAAAGAAGTTTTTTTTGCTTATAGGCAAAAGAAAACCTAAATATAATACTTACAACATATATAAAACTTAATAAAACTTAAACCCTTCGAGCAGTACGATTTGACAAACTTATTCGGTAAATCGTACCTCTATGCCTCCAAATCGTACCTAAAACTTGTTTTATGGAAGAAACTAAATGTTTATTTGCAATTAACATAAACATATTTTTTTAAAGATTTTCCAGAACCTGTACAGCTTTCATGGACCCACAGCTTGCAATTTTGGCACTGCACTATATCCTCAATAGCAGTATTTTCGCATATTAGGCAATACCAATCTTTACTGTTTAGTTGTATTTGAATTGTTTTTGGTCGAGACGCTTTGCTTATTGAATCCCGAATAGATCTAGCAATAGATACTTTCTCTGGTAGTCTCAAAGACAAAAAGGGATGCCGTTTCATAAAATTGTAAAACCAATTTTTCCGACCTAGTCCTGTTTCTCTGTTGAAAGTATGTGGAATATATCTTTTCAGCAACTTGAAATGTCAGGCGACGAACATATGTTAGGTGTTATCCCAAACAGAGAAGCTTCTAAACACAGAAACTTCTAATTTTATAAGATGTTGTGCCAATCCTTGTCCAATACTGTTAGCCGGCCGTAATGCATGTTTTTTTCGTTGGCTACTTTGTTTAGTGAACGCAAATGATGGTACTTCCTTTTGTTTGCCACTACAGTTTTATATTATACCTATGTACAACAACAGTCTGATAAATCAAATGCGATATGTGCTATTTTTAAGACAACCGGTATTAATGAGTTTAATATTAAATAACAGACCATTGGGCCCTACAAGAAATGTTTTCAATTCTAATTTAATATAAAAACACATAAACACAAGTATTAGGCCGGTAAATCGTACCGGTACGATTTAACAACGTTTGTCGGTACGATTTATCGGACTTCTACGTTTTGTTTTCTTAGTTAGAACAAAACATTTGTACAGCATATTTTAATCTTCTTTTAGTGTGTGGTTGACAATAAATTGCTATTAAATCAGTGCATACTAAAATACATCGTGTTGTACTTACCTAGTATTAAATAAAGCCTTAGACACGACAAGGAAATATTACACCCGTAAACTGCCTTTTTCATTATCCACCATATTCGTAAATACAACCGTCATTCCAAAAAACATGACATCTGCATTAATTTGTATTGAATAATAGGTTTTAAGTTTGAACACAAGATAGCACAATATGCATCCTAAATATGAAAAGTAACGGTGGTACGATTTAGATTATGGTACGATTTACCCAACCTTACCCTA
>NW_020442462.1:1444043-1496561 GCF_000699045.2 Agrilus planipennis | reverse complement strand
CTACAAATTGTATATATTTATTAACAGAAAAAGAAAAAGAACGATGAATTGTAATATGAATATACATAAGAAGGGTCAGAAAAATGAGCGAAAATGTTATTATTAATCATTTGGGTCACTATAGCCGGATATGATTTCTTGAGAAACAGTCATAATAAACGATATGTCATTTTAAACGGAGTCATTATATCCAAACTTTCCTATAGAGAATTTTATATGAAAGCTAAACTTAACACTGCAATTACTTCATTTTAAGGGGTTGGTCAATATAGGCGGAGTCATAATAAACGAATTCCACTGTATATTGTTTGTTCAAAATATCAAACAATGCGACTGTTGTTCTTCAGCATGTGATGACAACTTCGGAAATTGATTAAATCCTACAATTTTATTTATTTTTCCGTTTTATTATTCCAGAAGTACGTATTAACTACGTTCGCTAATTACGTAAATCATATTAGAATTAAATGAGTACTGAACACTAAAATGTAATAGTACAATAAAAATAACAGCTATCGGACTATGCAGGGTTTTAAACCATGGCCCATGAGTTTTGGGTTAAGGTTTTAATGTTTCCAAATTGGTTTTAAACATTCCATACAATCTACTAATCGTGTTTGGAACAAGGGCACTTAAAAATTGAATATGCAATAAATTTTTGAAAAACTAAACATCCAACAGAGTCTAATTTCGTGTAAATGATTTACATAGTTTGCAAAAGTTATGAATTTTCAATGAGGTCTCGTTTTTTTTTTTTACAGTTTTCCACGTTTAGTGATCAAGTTGATCAAAAATTCATTTTATTTTCTTTACAACTTTCGTATGAAAATAGTTTTGTTCATAGAAAGGATAAATTGTTTCGATTTTTTGCGATTTATCCAACGCCTTTTTGTTTAAAACAATGATTGATTTTTGTAGTTATATTTAAATTTAAAACCTGGCACAATCCGATGAATACGTGTCATTTTTTATTGTAAAAATTGATGTTTCCGAACTGTACATTTTAATAGAAAAACCTTGCACTCCCATTGTATAACATCGCCGACCAGGAAGAGACTAGCGACCGACGACGTGTCAACAGCAGCGCTAAGAATGCAAATTGCACTCGGAAAGGATGTTTATAAAACGTACAGGTTGCAGTGCATTGGAAGGCAACTAATTAGGTTAAAAGCGCCACGACGCGATGCGGCGATACGATCATCTTTAAAAGCAAAACTAGTGTAGTAGTTATGGTAATTAACAAGTTTGTAATTAGCGCTTCGTCCGATTCAATCGAACTAAGCGAGGAGGAGTCTGCTCGATGTCCGGACCAAACGAACAACTCTCTCGATAACATCTTGTGTGTGCATTTGAAATCTTCCATTCGAACTTGTCAATTAAATTAAAGACCCCGATCTAGGACTGCGATGCCGGAAAACATTTTGATAACTTGTCGAAATTTATCTCTGTATTCGATAAGGAAACGGACAGCTAATTAGTTAGAAGGACGCCAGTCCATGTAGGAAATTATCTGTTTACAGCATCGGTGTTCGATCTTCGTAATTGCTGGAAATAACTCGAAACCGTCAAAGATCGGGAATGATATGAATATGTTTAGATAATCCGGATCAATCAAACAATGACCTATGTATCTATTCGTAGGAAGATTGGTACAAATTACCATGAAAATCTTCCAAAACTGCACAAAGTTAAATTTGTTTCAACGAATTTTTTAGTATTTATATTTATTTAAACAAGTTTTGTATTAAGTTTATAGAAGTAGGTACATAACACTGAAAAACACTATATCTTTACAGGTATTTATCTAACAATAAATTATTTATATCGCTGCTTACTTCTTTCGTTCTCGCATTTTTTATAACAAATGTCTTTTATCGACTATCCTGTCGCATGCTGGTTGCTTACTGATACTGTCATGGAATGTTCTTGGACATTTTCGGAAACTTCCTGTAGTAGTCTTTAACAATACCGCAGGTATCGATTACCATTTGCAGCATTCATTCCCTAATTTTTAATAACAATCACATAGTTGTAATTGACAAAGATATAAAACATTTATATGTCCAAAATCGACTAATTCTGAAATCATACACGTGCCAACGAAACTAAGTCGTAAATAATAAAAAGGTATTGAAAGTCGTACAACACTAATAAAAATAAAACATGAACTTGTAATAATGAAGCAAATTTATATGTTTATTTTGAAATATAACTACCCCACCATGTTATACAGCATCTATATAGATAAATGGGGTGTAAATACTTTAATCTAATATTATATTAAAAGCGGCTTATACGATTTAGAATGACTTCTCAACAATTTAACTATAGTTAATTAATAATTTAATGTTATAATAATAATCTTAACCTGCCTTATTAGATAATTGGGGAATGTAGAAATGATAGGGAACTATCACAGGGTGAGTGAGGATGGTAGGCCGTCTCACCACCCTGCATTTTTGTGACCCTCGATTAGACTCACCACTCCTGACTCTCTGCCTCTACTTCCTGATTATCATTAGTGATTCCGCTATTTAAACGGTTGCTAATTGACCTACAAACACTGTAGGTATTAAGTAGATGTTAGGTTGCAGTTTTAAATAAATAATTTAGACGTATCAACTTTGTATCAGCGACCTAAATATGANCCAAACATACACCTTTAACAACCTTTTTTGAATTTCTAAATTAACCGTTCGCGAGCATAGAAGTGACTTCTTTTTATTGAAGGCGACACGACCCTGCGCTATCCTCTGCTTTATATCACCTGCCTTATTAGATAATTGGGGAATGTAGAAATGATAGGGAACTATCACAGGGTGAGTAAAAACGGCAGGCCGTCTCACCACCCTGCATTTTTGTGACCCTCGATTAGACTCACCACTCCTGACTCTCTGCCTCTACTTCCTGATTATCATTAGTGATTCCGCTATTTAAACGGTTGCTAATTGACCTACAAACACTGTAGGTATTAAGTAGATGTTAGGTTGCAGTTTTAAATAAATAATTTAGACGTATCAACTTTGTATCAGCGACCTAAATATGAATTTATAGATACTTTATAACAAATTAAATAGGCCATTAATCTGTTAAAGAATTAATTTGCACAGGCAAAAAAAATACACTGAAATTTAATAACTCGTTAGTGGTAGAAATATATCTTAAAAGTAACTCCTGTTAGGTGGGAAAAATGTGATAGTTCAACATATGAAAGTGTGTATATAGATACATTAATAAACTCGGTCAGTCCAAGTTAGTGTTTGCGATTTGAGTATTCTGTAAACGTACTCGTCTACGATCAACACCACCTAAATTATAAAGGCAAACAGCCCCGCCAGGGAATAGCGGTTAACCTGCTTCCCTGGCCCGTGACATGTATTGCTAAATTGCATTTGGTGTAAAGTTCAACGGTTTAAGACAACAATGTTATTCAATCAACGAACTACAGAAAGTTAGTTAAACTATCAAAGATATCTCACACCATTTTGATTAATTTTATTCATTAAAATTTTCTAACAGCAAACTACCAGAATTTAAATAGCACCTAGTACAAAGAAAATTTATTAACGGTTTCAACTCAAACCTCTCGTTGAAAATTCGCCAACCAAGATTTAAATTTCATTGGTGTAGTGTTTAAACGACTTTTTGAACGGGGCTTATTGTGGATTGGAACGTTGGTGAAGGTGATATTTAATGAAGAGCCCGTCAAAACAAAGACATGAACCATTAACCGTGGTGGTTTTGATGGATACCCAGCACTGTTAATGCCAATTATAGCGTAATCGTAGGAATCGATATTGAAAGCAAATATATTCCTTAATATTAAGTTTCCCCAGGCATCTTATAATCAACTAATTATACAAAGAAACATTTACAAATTCCCCCAGATCAGGCTAAAATTTGAAAAAAGTATTGTACAATCGGCATAAATATTTATAGTGGAGAAGACCTTGAAAAATAAAATGCCATTACAATTTTCATTTCATAAAATTGTTTTCTCTTTTGTTTTCAATCGATCAAATTAGTTAATTTTAGAACACCCTGTGCATCTCACAATAAAATTAAGTACCTATACTTTCTGCACATTAAAATGTAAATATACGAGTTATTTTATTTAATTATATTTTAGTTAGAGTAAAATAAAAATTATTATATTTAATTAAGTACATAAGATTTTCATTGAATTAATATTTCATTCTTTTTGAAACTGTATCAGAATTTAGGTGGGAATCTTGCTAGTAAATCTTATTCTTGGTCTTGTTCTTGTTCACTAGTACTAACAGTACAGTACTAAATTGTTAACTAACTAAGTCGTACAAACAGCTAAGTCTGAATGTTGATCTTCGTCTTGCTATGTGTGTGTAAATACCAGTTAATACACAAAGTTTGCTGTTTACTTCTTTCGTTCGGGCACTGTTTATAGCAACTGCCTTTTACCGACTATTCTGTCGGATGTTGGTTGCTTACAACATCTAGAATGTTCTTGGATATTTTCGGAAACTTCCCGTAAATTCCTTGTCACTAAGTCTTGTTCTTCGTCTTGATCTTGTTTATTTAGTGCTAGTCTTGGTTGCGCGAACATAGCTAAGTATTGACCTTGATCTTGCATGATCAAGATTATCTTTGCACATCTCAATTATCAATCGCTAAATATGACTGACTCTTAATTGAAATGCGGATCGATCAAAAAAACTTTCCCCATCGAAGCAAACAAACGTAACGATGTATCGCGTTTGTGTGTATGTTTTATGAATAACAAACAGAACGCGCCCTTCTTGTTGTTATTTAGTTAACCGATGTTTTTGCCCATTCAGCTCATTATCTCTATGGCGCTTTCTAGTTGCGCTAATCAACTTAATAGGAACTGCAGGCGGGATTATTGGATAGACCGCAATCCTAATGAATTAATTCGGTTACGGTGCGTGGGATTGACGGCGGGAACAGGAGGGATGAAGAGGAGAGTCGCGTTGCGGTTTGATTCGTCCGATTTGCACGTTAAGTATCAACTTCACGTGTCATATTGCAAATGAAATTGTTACGGCAGCGTACCTACGTTGTTACGTGAAACTAAATTGCTCTTGCATAATAATCAATTTATCCTTTCAAAAAGTTGGTCTGCTGCTATTAGTAGGTATAAGTATCCACAATTAACTGGTATTAATTAATTTGTGAAATATATACTAATTTTAATAGTAGAGTTGCAAATTTAATTGAATGCTAAGTAAAGTATAGCGTGGGGATGACGTTATAGAACAACAAACGAGTGGTTTTGTTGGTGGCGGAAGGGTGAAAGTTGAATCGAATAAAAATAAATAAACTGTCATTATTTAGACCAGAAGTGGCCAATCCGGTTCCCGACTTGAACATTTTTCCGTCTTGCACGATTCATCATACCAATGTATTAAAAAAATCTATGTGTTTATTTACCGGTACCGTACCGGTGACTAAGAAGCTATTCATCGATACTTTACTGGTGACAAAAACCTATTCGCCAGCACCCACCTAGAAGGAATACTTTATTGGTATTGTAATCTCATCATTTCTAACCTTCTTTATCCACGGTTTCCTCATCATTCGCCTGTAACACTACGTTTCGAATGCTTCTAACCTTTTCTTTTCCGCCGCACCCACTGTCCATGTTTCGCACCCGTGCAGCGCCGTACTCCAAACATACACCTTTGATAACCTTTTTTGAATTTCTAAATTAACCGTTCGCGAGCATAGAAGTGACTTCTTTTTATTGAAGGCGACACGACCCTGCGCTATCCTCTGCTTTATATCCCTACTACTCCTTCCGCCCTGACTTATCTGACTTCCTAGATACCTAAAATCGGCCACTTCTTCTAATATTTCGTCTCCTATCTTTATATTCGCTCTTTCCCTACTTTTCCTTCCCTTGCATACCAGTATTTTTGTTTCACTTTTATTTAAAGTCTGAATGCACCACGCATTAGTCTTATAGTCTCATTAAGCATGTGTTTTATGGATAAGCATAAATCAACAATTTTTTCATACATTGTTTTGACTCTAGGGAACAGTTTCTCAGCTGCCGGTATATAGTACTAGTAAACAGCTACTTATTCACTGACACGGTACCGTTGAATAGCTTCTTAGTCACCGGTACGATACCGGTGAATAACCGCATCCAAAAGTACATTATTTGGACAATCATTTATTCAAAAAATAACTTTGATTTTAAAGCAAAAATCTTATGACATATGAAGAGCACCCGGAAAAACGATCCAAGTCAATTTGGCAAGTTTTAAGATAAATCAATTTTAAAGTTTGAAAATGTCCCGGTAATACATACTAAAAAAAACAAAATATATATTTGTCTTTATATCATGATTTATTAACGTTCTGGCAAAAACTAAAGCAAGTACTATCAAAAACAAACCTCAGAAAATAATGTTACACTACACAAAAACATATGGAAAAGAGATCTAAGTCCAAAAAAAAATAATATTTGAGCTTCAAGATTTTCTTTTTCGTGATTTACTAAGGAAGTGTAACAATGGCATAGAGTCACTATCACTACTAGACATGTTAATAATATTCTTACTTCCGACCTTAACAACGACCAAATATGCACTGCAAGCTTGAACACGATTAGAATTGGACTAAAAATTGACAAAGAATTAAAAGAAATAGATCGACTTGGATTGGCAGTCGGACTTGGATCAGTTATTCATAAATTGGGAGGACTTAGATCGCTATTTCATTGTACGCCTATTTTCCCACGCAATTATAAGGAACTTCGATCTGTTTTTCAATGGTTTACTGTAGACGAAATGAAATTCCCATGCTTAATTACCATTTACATAGTGTAATAATCCTGATTTTCGATATTATTGACTTAAATCGTTTTTCCCGTGTACTCTTCATACAGTTATGATTGTTCGTTCCTATTGGTCAGAAAAGCCAGCTTGGCTTTGATACTTTGTAATTACTATCGAGGAACGCTTCGATAAAAATACACTTTAATACAGTTATGAGTTCAAAAAAATGTCTATTCTGGGTCTAAACCTAATATGAAGAAGATTGCGGCCGGTTAACACCCTCCAAAGCTCACTACATATTTTAAAAACACCCTGTATAGCGGATATGTCTCGTTGCGAAAAATGCGTGCCAATTTAATCCATAATGCGTTACCAAGCACCTTCTACTCTCTAATACGACGTGGAATCATGCCTGAAGGGAAACGATGAGCGTCGCAACAATCTGTTTTGTCGCCGGCTAATGGCGACGACAGAAGGCACACAAGTGACACCGTTAGGTAGTTGCTTCTTCTTATTCTTCTTCGTTTACGTTACTCTGCAGGAAATATAATCGAAACAGTTGTCGTTTTCCGATAGAAAATGGAGGACTTTAACAACTCAGATGTGGTGGCTATTTGTATCCAGTGAACCGTTAATTTTCAAGACAGTGGAAGTTGATGTAAGGAAAAAATTGTTTTGCCCCATGCCACGTCTCGTTCTTAACGCATAAGCGCACACTTTGTAATAACAAACTTTTCACCGCGTTCTAGCGGAAAAATACTGAAAATGAAAAATAGACCTGATATTTTGACATCATTTCTTTATTTTTCCACACGTATTGTTTTTCGTAAAAATCTCAAAGCCCAAAACATTTTACTTTACGAAATGTCTAGAAAATCCTAAATCGTGTAACATTTTTTCCTATGTTCTCATTCGTTAAATAGCTCCTAGTGTGGTAGATTTAGCCTTAGACAAATTAGTTCACGTGATTTCGTGACGAATTACGTATATTTTCCAGAAAATTTTTCACAATTTTTCGAATTTTATGTATGTAACATTTTAGGTTTTACCAATAGTTTTTACCTTTTTTTTTTTTTAATAATTTAGAAATACGTTTACAATGTTCAACATATGCCCGAGTAGAATTTATTTTTGGGAACCGGTTGGGTCCCGATTGGGTTTTCCCAAATTCAAATGGGGTCCCAAATGGGATACCCAACCGGTTCCCTATTGGAAATGTAACGCCTTCCCCACCTGGGACCCGGTAGGGAAAGCCTTAATTGGAAAATTTGGGGAAATTCCAAATGAATTTTTATTTTTAAATGTGATGTTACAGGCGAATGATGAGGATATCGTGAGTAGAAAAGGTTAGAAATGAAGAGGTATTGGAAAGAATAGGAGAACAGAAGACTCTATGGCAGTCAATAAAAAATAGGCGAGATAGGTTGGTAGGACACCTTCTCAGGCATGAAGGTCTAGTCAGAGACATATTAGAGGCAGAAACAGGAGTTAGGAGGAGTTTTAGGGAAATGCGAAGGATAAAAAAGAGTGGAGGTACGTGTCCAACCAGTCTTAGGACTNTTGGGTCCCAATGAATACTTTCCAATAAATGGTCAACTGTTACATGAAAGTATAAAAAATAATTATTAATAGGATAGAATAAATAAAATAACTATTTTATCATCATCATAAGGTCGTCAGTCCTAAGACTGGTTGGACACGTACCTCCACTCTTTCCTATCCTGAGCTAAACTAAACAATTACTAATTACTCTTCAATAAGATTGTAGTTGGGAAGTGCAGTTTGGACAAAGTTTGGGATTGCCCTAAAATACGCAGATCAAAATTCATTGGGCCATAGGTGGGAAATGCCCAATTTGGGAAAATCCAACAACCTCCAATAGGGACCCAATTGGAATTTGGGAATTCCCAAAATAAATTCTACTCGGGTGTACTTATAATACACGTCAACCGGAAAATGAATAATTAAAAAGGTAAACTTATTGTTAGTCTACTAATAAGCGTTTCTAGGAAATGTTGCACTTCAAAGATTGGAAAATTTACAGAAAGAAGTCGTTGCTTAATTTATCCTTCAGTGTTAATTTATAGGGTGTCTACCGAGACGGTAAGGTATTCGTTTCCATTAGCGTCAATTTAAAAGTCTAAAGATTTAATGTGAAAAAGTTAAATCTTCGCAGTTCCTTTTTCTTTTTTCCGTCTGGATGTCGCGCTAAATGTCACCTAGTCTGATAGCAAAACAAATCGTTTGGTAAAAGATTGAGTTTCGTTCGTCGTTTCGTTTCCAATGTGAGTAATGCAATCCAAACGTAATTGACGTCGAAACTAATTTCTCTTTAACGCCAAAAAAGAAAAAACAGAAACCTAAGTCTAGTACCTACATGTGAACACTAACTGACGATGAAGAAATAATTGATAGATATACATCAGCTCAATTATGACACTATAGATATGTATATCGAAATCTATTCCAAGTCTAGAACTCCATCATTAATTTTTTAAACTCAATCATTTCTAGAAACAAAAACCTTTAATTTCATATGGTACTTCCCAATCGATGACCATCCATTTGAGACTTATACTTTATACTTTTTTTTTAAGTTCGATACCTTCACTTTTAGTCGGTTTAATTTATTCAATTTTGATTCCAATTTCGTCATTACCATACATTACATAGTTTTAATGTATCTCCTTTTGTATATATACATAGAAATTTATAGCAATTAAAATAAAACAATGTATGAATTTATTTAAAATGTAATAGTTTCAGAAAAAAAAGAGACATTTTTCATATACAGTGTAAACTCTTTATAACGTTACTCGATTTAACGACAAACTCCTTAAAACGTCGAAATTGCTTGACTTTGGTTGGTTTACATTGTTTTCTATACAATATTACACTCTATATAGCGTCACGCTCACTCTATTTAACGACAACAATNTTTTCTATACAATATTACACTCTATATAGCGTCACGCTCACTCTGTTTAACGACAACAATGCGGCATTATAAACCATTAAGCAGTACTTTCTAAGTTGCCGAAATAGATAAGAACTGCAGCTGTGTACGTTGTTGAAGAAGACGATCCTGTCCCTCCACCAAACATCAAACAAGCACTTGATGCAGCGAAACTATTAAAAAAATACTTTTTATATAATCAAATTGATCCAGCAGTATCTCAAGATATGAATATGATACGTAACAAAATACAATTAAAATATTGGAGCAGCAAAAAACATCAGACGGAGATAAGAGGCTATTACGCAATGTATGAATAATAATGTTCGTGTGCAAAATGTGTACTATATTGGTAAATGCATATTATTATAGAATAGTAAAATAATATCTTTTATTTCTCTCCACTTAACGACCACTCTTTATAACGCCGAAAAATGTTCAGTCCCTTAAGTGCCGTTATATAGAGTTTACACTGTATTTTATTGAGTCAAAAGCAACGTGATATATAGTCAAATTTGACAACACATGATATTATTGTAAGAGATTTAGCTTACGAAATCTCTCTATACATATACTTATACATATGAGTACTTTACCTATGGAAATAATGATAAAACTACCACCTACAGAGCAGGTCGTGAAACAGGAATTAAAAATGCAAAATTTAATTATTAGTTTCCATTTTTAAGATTCCGACGGACATTCCCGTGAAGTTTTTTCAGGATGTTCTCTTCTACCGTGTCGCGATTTAAAAAATTAATAAAAATGAAACAGACAAGTCTCTTTCAAAGTTAAGTCGTTGTCATCACGCCAACCGCTTCTTATAAAACCGAATATAAAGCTTGAAAGGGAAGAAAAAAATTAATATCCAGCAAGAAGTGCCGCTCTCTCACTCTTTTTCCCTTTCCTTCCATTGTATTATAATGGCACAGGTTGATGGCGTAATGCAATTAGGCAAATAAAAAAAATCGGTGCCTTCGCATCCTTTAATAATAATAATAATAATGAACGAAAGTTCGGCGTAATTAGGGGGGTGTACAAGCGAAACCATCCGCTGCTGTGTTGGAATAAAGGAGCAAAGAAATTAAAATGTTCTCTCGTTAACTTTAATGTAACACGTTTTGGTATTGCCAGTAACAGGACCGACCGTTCGAGTCCTTTAGGGGATAATAATGTCTGTCTTGAGCGGGTTTATAAAAACACCACAGAATGGGCACCCCTTCATGTAGTTCTTTTTTATTTATAAAAAGCTGAATTCGGTAGTAATACTACAAGCAAATCGACTTAAAGTAGTATACAACTTCAGTTGCTTCAACTAGTTCAAAAAACCGTTACTTAATGCCTGTGCACTTGGTACTTAGTAATTGTAACATAACTACGTAGTTATAGTAAATACTTGAAGTGGATAATGCCTAGTTCCCTCTTATATACCTGTTTTTAATAAGGGTTAAAATTTTTGGTATGTCGAATTCCCTCCTAATTATACATCAATTGTCTCCCAACGGCGGCGGATTTACCAATATAGTACACATTTTGCACACGAACATTATTATTCATACATTGCGTATAACCTGTTATCTTCGTCTGATGTTTTTCGCTGCTCCAATATTTTAATTGTATTTTGTTACGTATCTTACTCATATCTTGAGATGCTGCTGGATCAATTTGATTATATAAAAAGTATTTTTTTAATAGTTTCGCTGCATCAAGTGCTTGTTTGATGCTTGGTGTAGGAACAGGATCGTCTTCTTCAACAACGTACACAGCTGCAGTTCTTATCTATTTCGGCAACTTAGAAAGTACTGCTCAATGATTTATAATGCCGCATTGTTGTCGTTAAATAGAGTGAGCGTGACGCTATATGGAGTGTAATATTGTATAGAAAAGAATGTAAACCAACCAAAGTCAAGCAATTTCGACGTTTTAAGGAGTTTGTCGTTAAATCGAGTGACGTTATAAAGAGTTTACACTGTACTTTTTTTTTAAGGTCGAATTTATTTTTTAAGCATGCAACACAAATTTACAAAAAAAAACACTGCCAATGTTCCCTAACTCGAACCTTCTAAGTGTAACCAATTATGTTAGAATTAAGGAAAATTTCTGCTTTGCCGTCAAACTGTTTAGTTTTGTTTCCAAGACATCGCTTCTACACGTTTTACTGCTGTTAAAAAAAACTCTTATAGCCACTGATTATTAAATAGCAATAACTCTTTAAAATAATTGATTGAGTTACTTTGTGTTATTTATAATTGGAATTGAAGCACTAACTTTTTTTTTTCACCTTTATTTTAATAAGTTGAGCTGCAATGGTTTCGGCAACTTTTTTATAGGTTATTATTGGTTTGGTGGCTCCCCTAACAAGATATTCAGGTGGACATTTTACAGTAAGACAGTCTGTATAGCTAAAGTAACATTCTTGAATACCATCGAGACTGTTAGTGAAAAAAATCAAAGTATTTCTAAAAAAAAACTTATGTCACCAAGATTACATAAACAATATTTTTATGAATTACTACAAATGGCGTGGTGAGCGCCATCTGTAGTACGATGCTACATTTGAGGATTGTATATGCTCCAACAAGGTCCATTTAAAAATATGGATATCTACTTGCTGAAACGAATCCCGGCGTAGCTCACCTTAACGTGATAGGCACGTTACCATAATCGAACAAAAAAATTCGAAGTGGTCTGTGTTCTGTCTGGCAATTTCGACAGAACACAGATCACTTCGAATTTTTTGACGTGGCAACGTCTTATAATTCGATGGAGCCGGCTGCACGCACGAAAAAACATGACTCATGCGGCGTTACCTCGCTCTGAGGCGTTCCATTTAAGGCTTGAAGTGCAAGCGAGAGCGCGGAACAAGCGACAAAGAGGCACAATCCGCCTCCGCGTTCGGCAGCGTTCGACATCTGTCTCTCTCCTACTTGAGTGAGCGATGCGTCCGCGTGGACAGCTACTATACAATAATACATTTCCATTTACCTCCTTCTCTATATCCATACAAAATATCTATCAAACAAATAAAATTAAAATTTTCTTTTGAAAAATGAAACCATTCCATCAGTATTCTCTTATGACGTTGTCACGTTCAGTTATCGCCAGTAAACCGACTTTACAGACAACCGATTTTTTTAATTTAAATTTTCTTCAGCACCTCATTCGATATTTCATGAAATAAAGGAGTCATAATCATGTCAATCGATAATGATTTTTCAGTTTCTCAGAGTCTCTGAAAGCGAGACTCGAGTCTCCGTCTCTCATCGAGTCTCTCTAGTGTCGCTGAGAGAGACTGTCAAAAAAACTGTTTAGCGTCTCTGAACGAGACTCGAGTCGCTCATAGAGAGATTCTCATTTCGTATCCAGTCTCTGAACGAGAGACTCGAATCTCTGAACGAGAGACTCGAGTCGCTCATNTATACAATAATACATTTCCATTTACCTCCTTCTCTATATCCATACAAAATATCTATCAAACAAATAAAATTAAAATTTTCTTTTGAAAAATGAAACCATTCCATCAGTATTTTCTTATGACGTTGTCACCTTCAACTATCGTCAGTAAACCGACTTTACAGACAACCGATTTTTTGTTCAATATTTTTATGGGGTATTTAAAGGGTAAAAATAAAACTGCACAATGCTGTTAAGTGAAAACTCTTGAAGGAATTCGTGCCGACCTAAAATATAATTCACCTCCTTCAAGAAATGTAAGTGGGTAACTCGCGGATGGAGCGGAGTGAAGTGAAAAGCTTTTTCTTGTACACAGTTTCTTTTGTGCTTATCGAATACATTTTTGTGTGCTGCTTTTACTTCTCGTTCTGTAAATAAGTATTTACAAACTTATGTACCGCTACGATTTTTCGGATTCAACTCTTTGAAGAGTTTGTCGGTAAAATTTAACGGCTGCTTTGTTAAAAATCGAAAAGTTGTACAAATTATTTCCTTATACAGAGTTCATTACGTAGAAAAACTGTCATATTTAATAGAAATATTTTTTATGACATGAAAACTGAAAAGCTTTAAATAGTTTTATCAGGATATTTCCATCAATTGACCTAAGCTGTCATACTTTATAACAGCAAGAATCATCTCAACAATATCGGAATCTTGCTCTGAACGTTTGGACATTTTGAGATTACGGGAAGTTCTCTTAAAGAAATACAACTAACTTAAAATTACTTTACTTTCGTGTATTTGTTTTTGAGATAAGTCATATCTCATAACTCTAATCTATTGGGTGTTTCTAATATCTAGTAAATCAGATAATTCAGGATAGAAAAAGCAGAAAAGAATATTAGAAACAGGAACAGGAATAAAGGGAAGAAGAGACAGACGTATATTAGATTACTGATAATAAATAGTTAGAGGTGTAGGGTTAGAGTGTTCTATTAGTTTAGGAAAAGTGCGAAGAGTGAAAAATAGTGGAGGCGCGTGTCCAATCACTCTTTCCATCGACGACCCTATGATTATGATGATAATGGACTGCTTCTACATATATCTGTGATAAAATGCATTTCTTTTTAATATAAATCATATTTCTTTAGAATATTGAGATACTTAAGGACGTTCCCAAAAAAAAAATTTTCTTACGATCATTTTTAAAATTTAATTGTAAATACCTACCTGTATTCTGAACGCATATGAAAAATTTCGACCCATTTTGCGGTACTAAAATTGAAAATATTAGCATTTTAAATTTCTATTTGAACGCATGTTAATTTATACATTCATGTAGGTTTTAGTGCCTAACAATTTTAATTTTCTTACAATTTTTTTTACATTTCGAGAATTAGCAGTTAATATTCACATAAATAATTTCCATACAAAATAGGTACAAGAAGCGGTATTAATTTTGTTGTAAACAATGTGTAAAGTTAATCTCAGACTCAAACTCTCCTGCATAAGCTGATCAGTAGTGTGCGACTTGGCTTCGCTGCAATAGCGCGGGACGTTTAAGTTGGTTATCCTAAANGATTTTATAATAGCGTTGGACACATTTCTGCATCAATGATTTGTTATGACACTATTACAGCATCCGGTGATTGACACTATTGCAGCATCCAAATTAAAGTGAGTCTGGTGTTAGACTGATTTATTCAATTATTTACACGCTATTTATACAAAAATTATTTACATTGGTTTAATGGCAATAGTTATTTCAGCAGTTTACATATGTGTGTGTAAATGTCTATGACCTAGTTAGTCGCACTGTACCGCGATTTTACTAAGTCGGCAGAAAAGATGAACTTTAATTATTACACATTTGAATTGTTTATTGCTATACCGAGTGTTCCCATAATATTATATAAGTATAGCTTTATTTTACCGAAACTAATAAATAAATTATTTGGCTTTTTTTTCTTAAAAATTGTATCATTTTAGTAATGATATCTTTTCATCTTCATCAGTTCGAGACGATACAAATATGAGACGTTGCCAAGTCGAGTAAAGCGACGCAGTAGGTCATTTTTTTCGTTTATGTGCATGGGAGGCGGGGCAAAAGAGCGTAGTGCTGGTCAACTAATTCTTACAGTACAAGTGGGTAACTTATATAGGGAAATCGTATTCGTAGGTTGAGAACCACTGGTCTTTGGGAACGTCCTTAAATGGATATTTTTGCTCTGAAATTTAAAACATTAAAAATCTTAGGGTCCTGAATTATGAAATTAATTATCCTGAAAGTCAAAAAAATCATCGACTTTCAATTTTAAAAATCTTTTGTGTGTTAAATGCTGGTTCTGTTTATGGTTTACAAAAATAGAAAACGTTGAGCATGTTATACGTAAATGTTCGCTGTACGTTTGCATTCGTCCTAATACGGTAGTTATTTATGTAAATGGGGCAGCGAGCTGAAGAATTAGAAGAGATCGTTTCGTGAGATCACGAAATCTCTGTGTGGGAGAATCATTTTGACCTTACAAGCCTTTACATCTTGTCCCTCGTTGGTCAGGAGTTTAAAAATTCTTATCTCTATTATCGTTCAGTTTGTTTTATAAACGAGCGCACATGTTTGTCAGCACTGTTTATAGCGTTGATCGACCGATTAGGAGTCACGTGTTTTGGTTAAAATAATTTTTTTCAAAACTGACAGGCTTTTCTTCTTGTGACCTTAATTAATAGGTGTACTACAATGTTTAAAATTTTGTAAACATAATCAAATGTTTTTGTATTGAGTAATATTTAGTATATTTTTTGACGTGACAACGTCTTATAATTCGATGGAGCCGGCTGCACGCACGAAAAAACATGAGTCATGCGGCGTTACCTCGCTCTGAGGCGTTCCATTTAAGGCTTGAAGTGCAAGCGAGAGCGCGGAACGAGCGACAAAGAGGCACAATCGGCCTCCGCGTTCGGCAGCGTTCGACATCTGTCTCTCTCCTACTTGAGTGAGCAATGCGTCCGCGTGGACAGCTACTATACAATAATACATTTCCATTTACCTCCTTCTCTATATCCATACAAAATATCTATCAAACAAATAAAATTAAAATTTTCTTTTGAAAAATGAAACCATTCCATCAGTATTCTCTTATGACGTTGTCACGTTCAGTTATCGCCAGTAAACCGACTTTACAGACAACCGATTTTTTTAATTTAAATTTTCTTCAGCACCTCATTCGATATTTCATGAAATAAAGGAGTCATAATCATGTCAATCGATAATGATTTTTCAGTTTCTCAGAGTCTCTGAAAGCGAGACTCGAGTCTCCGTCTCTCATCGAGTCTCTCTAGTGTCGCTGAGAGAGACTGTCAAAAAAACTGTTTAGCGTCTCTGAACGAGACTCGAGTCGCTCATAGAGAGATTCTCATTTCGTATCCAGTCTCTGAACGAGAGACTCGAATCTCTGAACAAGCTACTCAAATCTCTGAACGGAAGACTCGAATCTCTCAATAAGTGGTGTCTCGATAGACATATTTTAGAGATCCCAGTCTTTCCACGAGAGACTCGAGTCTCTCAATTTTTCAGTTTTATTCATTAAGTCTTTCTGTGAGAGACTCGAATCTCTAAATTAACAATTTTATCGTTTGAGTCTCACATACAGAGACTGTGAGAGATTCATAAAAACACCTAAACAATAACTGAGAGACTGTGAAAGACTGTGAGAGACGCTCTCAGAGACCCTGTAAGACCCTGAGAGACTAGAGAGAGACTGAGAATTTTTGTCTATGGAATTAACCAATGTGTGTACTAATCACATTGTCCAGAGAAAAAGAGAAACTAAAAGAAATGTGTCCTAGTTTTAGGGTCGATACACACTACAGAGTCGCCCTGGATACTATCTAGGTTCTCTCTCGGTTCGATATAAATTCCCTTATATTCTCATTACTGTTCAGTTCTGTTTTGAAGGAGAAAGTAATATTACAGTGTAAATCAGTATACTTACTTATATTTATTATCTACTATTAATTTGTGTTCACACTGCCGATAAGCCGAGACAAGTTCGATTTCTCCCCGATTAAATATTGTTTAAAAATGTATCGATATTCGACGTGATAACGTCAGCTTCAATACCTCCGTTGACGGCGTAGTCCTTTAGTAGTGGGAATCAAGTCTTAATCTTCTCTTTCACACATTGTCAAAAATATTTAATTTGGTAGACAGTTAGTTCCCTTTTTCAATTATTTCAAACAGTGTATAAAAAATTGTGAAGTCAATACAAGTTAAAAAGCCTTTCATTACGTAATAACAATAATCGAAATATCATATGTTCATATTTCAATTTATTTCCATTTTTGACTTTACGCCAATTCCCATTCAATTATGTTATATACTGGAAAAAATAATAAAATTAATCACGTACTACTATCAGGTAATTTTAAATTAAATGTCAAGATAATTTAGACTGAACAGATTCTATCAAAATTTTCAATTTTCAAAAGTGGGCACTTGTAAAATATACTCGATAATAATTATTATTGATTGACCACGTTGATAAAATATTAATAGAATAAAAATTGGTTTTATCAAAAGGCTGCAGTGTCATTAAATTTTTAGGTTTAATTAACGAAACAATTTCGCGTATACGTATGTGAATTTGGTTCTGCTGTTGATTTAATGTTATAAAATGAGTTTAGGGCATTGAAATTTGTTTAGGTCATAAAAATCGAACAAAATAACGTGCCATGTAACATACACAAACATGTACTGTAATTATTTAAACAGATATTCAAATAATAATTAATTAATTCTGATAGAATTACCAGCAAAAAAAATATTAAACAGTCGCCGTTATTTAGCCTATGTTTCGTCGCCTATATAGCTTTCTTCAGGTGAATCATAAGAAATTATACTAAAGTATCAGGTATCTCTCTCGAATCTAGACCTAGTGTTGTTTCAGGCGAGTACAGTACCAGGTGGTTGAGGAAGACGATCGTGTGTTGTGAAAAAACTAAAAAAAGCTTTTGGGTATTTCATTCCCACCAGCCACTAATACTGGTGGGCGGGTAGACCCTCCGGATTACGCCGAAAGGTAGGGCGGAAGGCCCTCTTCAGCCTCCTTTCAGAAATCGTGGAAATGGGTGGGTGGTGGTTCGAATGAGAAAGATGAGACGGACGAAATGAAGACAGAAAAGAATTAAAGATTATCTGTGGAATTTTACTGCCTTAGCATTTGCGTAAGTGATCCATGAAAACCACAGAAATACTTGGACCAAGGCAAACGGACCCGGAATCGAACCGGCGAACGATCAAATGCCAAACAATGGTCTAAACTTCTAAGCCATGTCTTTTACCCACTCTTCCTTTTATGGTGCATTTTCTCATCAATCGTCTTCGCTTCAGCTACTACTCCAGCAAGTCCACATGCTTTTTTCATAGCATTTGTTTTACGTATTAATAACATGGTTTTAACTTTACTACTCCACGTCTACGTCACAACTAGAAGCCTGTACTCTACTCTTTGTGTAAACCGCTGGGACATGTACTATATCGGAAGTGGGAAAGTATTCAATTTACCTGGGACAACTTCTGTAGCGCATTACCGGGTTTATAATGCTCCTAACCCTTGTCTTTTTGATCTCTCATCTTAGTTTCCTAAACGAGAAATGTATCAAAATCAATTTTTTATATTTAGAAAAACTACACCAACGTTTTGCCTCCCAATACGACGCTTCGTCAAGGCTATAAATTTACATAGATGTTAACGTTACAAAATTTCTTGCTTTGTAAATCCAGTACTTTGATCAGTATATCATCATCAATCAACAGTACTTATTCGTTTTGCGTTGTTTTTTGATCGCTGTTTCGTGATTCATACATTCATTGATACGTATATTAAGTGTGTACATTATCAAGTGATTTCAGATTATTAACAATTATCTGATAATAGAGAGAAATGAAGAGGTATTAGAAAGAATAGGAGAACAGAGGACTCTATGGAAGTCAATAAAAAATAAGCGAAATAGATTGGTAGGATACCTTCTCAGGCATGAAGGTCTAGTCAGAGACATACTAGAGGCAGAAACATGAGTTAGGAGGGGTAAAGATAGACCTCAATTATATTACTGTTCACAGATATTTAAGGATATGGGTTGTTCTAGTTTTGGGGAAATGCGACGTTTAGCTCAGGATAGGAAAGAGTGTCTTAGGACTGACGACCTTATGATGATGATGAGAGAGAAATGTATTTTCCTTGTCGTGCATTCACAGCTTCTTTTTGTTGGGTAAGAAGTTCTCCACTGCCTAATACCAAGCTGAAATGTAAATCCGCTGTGTTTGAGTCTATTGGGTTCTGTTAATATGCGAAAATCGAATTCTTTACGTGAAGCTCATGCAAATCACATCAGCGTAAAGGGAACGCAATTTGTTCTTTCTCTCACACGCCAGCTCTTTTGGTTTTTCCCTTTGGTAATAAGACTTCATATTTTCCGTTGTGGATGATAAATATTTCATGAGATTTACGGCTGCTGCTCCTTATCGCGTCACAGGCGGCGTGGCATGGCGTAACGTTTGTTTGTTGCCTTTGTATTCTTATATACAGTTTGCACTTTTCCCTGACTTACTACTATCTCTCTCTCACTCTCCCCCGTTTTCTAATTTTCCTCTTGAATGTCGCCCTGCGCGCTCCATTGTTCCGCAACCGCCAGAAGCCGGAAGGAAGCGTAACCTAATAAAGATCTACATTTTTCATTGTTTCGGCCACTTTTACTTACTTACTGTACTACCCGAGTTTTAATACGGTGCAAGGCAACGTCTCGACGGCGACGTGTCGCGTCGAGAACGGTTAGCGCTGATGTTTACGCCATTTGGCCGCACTATTGAAATTCTAATTGCCGCATTTAGAAACAATTACGTCCCGTCTTACGAGCTGTCTTATAAAAGGTGAAGTGGGTCGACTTTCGGCTGTTTCTCTCTCCTTTATTCTACTGCGGTTGAAAGTGGTTGCTGCATTCTCTGTTAAATTTGTAGCTATTCCAAAACAATTTCGAGAAGTAAAGTGAGGTAATAAGTATGTATGTGAGAAGTACCTACTTATTAAACAATGCGCCACGGTAAATTTTTAAATAAAATTCCAATACGGAATATAAGCGAAAAACGCAAAATAATGAATTAACTACAAAAGTTAAAAACCGAATGGTTAATGTAGAATGACGAAATAAATAAACGTAGTAAAATAATAATAAACAAGAGACTTAGACCTGGGAGCATTAACAACGGGATTTTATGCCGGGGTAGGTATTTGAAAGGAATAAAAGAAATGGATTTATGTAATAACAAGGTTTGAAATAGGAAATTAATGATGAGGATGGATGAAAGAGGATGAAAGACTAACACCTACAGTGGATTTCAAGTATAACGACGACGAAGGGACTACTGTAATTTCGTCGTTATATTCGGAAGTCGGAAGAAATGATTAATTAAAAACAGTCATTACACCCGAACTCGGCGTTACATCCGAGGTCGCTATAGCCACATCAATTTTGTACTTAAGTATGCTTTAAATTCAAGGGACTTTAACGTTCCTATAGCAAGATGGTCGCTGTAACCAAGGTCGTAACAAATGAAATCCACTGTATGTGAAATGGTAAAGAAAATGTTGCTAATACAAGTTGCTTACTGGGAAAATGTGGTGAAAATATGGATTGGGATAAGAGTAGTGAGATGATATGTAAGAGAAGGAATGGGCTAACCCTATTGAAAAAGCATATCAAAAAAGAAAGGGGTACGTACATATTACCTAAGGGAGAATTTTGAAATTTTTTTTGTTATTACAGAACATTGTAGACTATAGTTTTCCCGTAGGAAAAATTTCCATTAAAAAATGCCATTTAATTACCACTAATAATAATTAATGGTAATAAATGAAGAATTGCCAATGGGATGAATGTAATTTCCACTAGAATTCTAGTGGAAATCCCATTCCCGAACTCGACGGGATTTCCATTGGAACTGAATCCAATGATAATCCTAGTGTAAATTCTTTATTTTTTGCCTTTAATTCTTGTTAGTGGTAATTAAATGACATTCTTTTTAAACAAGATGATATATGAGGGTTTTCGACGAAAATAAATATAACTTACATGACAATGTTTATTCCAAATAATGTCTTTTTTATTATTTTTAAAATTTGCTTTGACAATCACATTAACTTCAGCACGTTGTTCTCCATTTTTTTTAAAAAGTTTTAGTCATCTCAAACCAGATCTTCTCCATTTTTAGGTACCCAATTGTTTTTCCATTTATATTGAATGGTTTTAAATAGAATTTATAAATTTTGCATTGGTTCCCATTGATAAAAAATGGAAATTTTTCCTATGTAAATATTAATGGAATTATTGTAAACGGAAACAATTATTTTTCCATTTATACCAAATGGTTTCGAATGGAATTTATAAATTTTCCATTGATTCCCGTTGAAGTTCAATGGAAATTTTTCTTACGGGTTGACAAGGTTCGTATTTCTTCAAATAAATTCTAGAAATATATTCACAGAATATCGCATTCAGATGGAAATTACTTTACAAGCATTTACGGCCCAATCAAAGTGTTTTCGTGTTTCAGTATCGTATCGAGTGATCGAACAAAGGATACGACGACGGACGGTGCTGTGAAATTTCCTTGCGTGTTATGCTACGTCTTCATGGTCGGTTATCAGCTCATTCGTATACATTTATAACGACCAAAATTGTTGTTGCATGAGGTCTCATTTCCAAGAGAAATGCATACTTACTACATAAGTAACATACGTGCATATGAACATGAATAAGAATACATATAAGTACCTGTAGGCATACATACATACAAACATACGTGGTACATTTCAACAGCAGCGCATGAAAATAGGGAGATATCTAAATCTCGTAATATCGAGTGGCTATTCAACTCGTAGTCACGAAACATTGTCTTGCATAGGGGTAAACCGAGTTATTACCCGCTCACATTCGTTATTCACGAAATACACGAAGAATAGCAGACATTTTAAATAATAATAATAATAATAGTAATAGTAAGCAAGCATGCTATTCATGCACCACAGTAGTCTTTAACTTTAAATATTTTATGAGTGACAGTATAGTGATTGAGTTGTTTAGAATTTTTAGCGTCACCAAAATAAAGAAACTATAATCATTTACTTATGTACAAGAAGATTACAAACGGTGCAGATAATGTAATTATGTAATAAATTCCCTAGTTAAAAATGTTCAGTTTCGAGTCACTAATAGAGAAATCCTCATTTCGCATCCAGTCTCTGAACAAGAGACTCTAATCTCTGAACGAGAGACTCGAATCTCTGAACGAAAGAGTCGAATCTCTCAATAAGTGCTGTCTCGATAGACATGGTTAAATTTTTCTAACTTCAACATATTTCAGAGATCCCAGTCTTTCTACGAGAGACTCGAGTCTCTCAATTTTTCAGTTTTATTCATTCAGTCTCTGTGTGAGAGACTCGAATCTCTGAATTAACAATTTTATCGTTCGAGTCTCTCATACAGAGACTGTCAGAGATCCACAGAAACACCTAGGCAATAACTGAGAGACTGTGAAAGACTGTGAGAGAGTGTCTAGGGTTGTATTAACGTTGAAGTAGAATAGATAAGATTAAGTGAACTTATGTAGGGGAAATTTGTGAAAATTCATCATCAAAATTGTTGGTATAATTAAAAACAATAAATAAAACCAATCAGGCAAGAATACGTGTTCACTTCGGAGGTGTATATCAAGGAAGTTCCACGGTAAACTTAGGTTATGAATTATTCTATTTATTTACAGTACTGTCGATATATCACTATTCACTGCGCTATTTATTTCACTGCTATCACTGTCAATTTATTTCCGTATACTTTGATTTACTTTCTAGAACCTTCTGAAAACATGTGGATAGTTTATTTTTTCTTTGAACTGTTTAACTGCTTTCGCAGAACGCAGGTACGACACACATTCACGCACACGTGTGCCCGATCGCACATATACACACTCGTGCTCGCTACATTAACATCTTATCGGTCGCTACCGGGAACATATATCTTAAATGTTTCTTTTCTTTTAAAAGTCTACCAAGTACTTTCCTTAATACATAAGACATAATGAATACATAGTCGTGAATAATGGAACGGAATTTAGACGGATTTAGTCTAAAAATAGCAACTGGTCTGCCCTTTTCCCCTTGGGGGTGCGCCTGTAGCTTTCAATTTTTCAAGTATTTTCGTCGTTTACAAAGCAAAAAAGTAACGTTTTAGTCATATATTTGAAAAGAACCAATTTTCTTTGTAAGTGAATGTATACAGAGAAAGCGAGATGCTCTAAATATGAGTGATGAATGGTTGCAATTTTCTTCCAACATCAACGACAGATTTGCTTTTCTCGACGATAATATCTGGAAGTCATTAAGCACTAGCAGCAACGATGGTTCGCCACCCTCGCTACCCGTTCTTCCTCTTCCCTTATGAATTCGGTTTGAGCTAACACTTACCATTAATTTTCTTGACTCAGCGCTTTCTTTTATTTACATTTCTCAGTAATTAATTAATGCGCACAGACACAGCGTTCGAAAATTGTGTATTTCGGGGAGTTGTCACCATCGTCTCGTTCGAATTTAGCAAATACGTAAATAATAATCAAGTTTTAGCGCGATTTAAGTGGCCCTTGGAGACAAATTTTCTTCTTAAGTCAGTTTGACTTGTTTGTATCTTTGTTCTAGAGACTCTTATCCCTGACGAATTCTACTGGTACGCAATTTATTTTTAAACGTACTTAATCTTAAAGGAGTAGCAATTAAACAAGCCTTCAAAATAAATAATTGTTTGGAGCATAGAAACCGAAAAGGAAAAATTTCGACCGTTTTATCCATCGGCTCACTAATAAGAAAGATGTACGGAGTAGATGGAAACTATTTGAAAACTTATGTCGATAAGAGGAGAAATAATATCTTCTTTTGCTCTCGTCTGCTAACCCCGACAGAGAAGAGTGCGCTTCTTATAAACCGTCATAATGGAGTAACGTAATAATAACGCCAGAAGTCCCGCAGCGACGGCTTATGAACTACATGGGAGAGATCCGCATTTTCGCTCGTCATCGCTTGCCAATTCGAGTGCATTCATGAAACGAATAAGATTTGGATTACCGCTAGTTCACTAATAGGATTTACTTGCTATGGTTTTTCAACGTTGCATTACCGCTCACTGATTATCGTACAATCATTGTCACAATCTTCTTTAAGATGAAATGAGTATTTTATACAAAAACCCTTCACATTCACCTGACGCATTGACTGTATCAATTATTATTATAATTATTATTTTTATTTTTTGAAATGAAACTTCTTTATCGACAGTAGGAAGGAAATTTACGGGGATATAAAACCGAGAAGTGTAACGTCACGCGTCACGTTACGCGCCACGCCACGTGTGATCCTTGATGGATATGTCCAAGCATCAAAAGCTAACTTGTTCTTTCGGTTTGTACTAGCACCCTTTCAGTAAGTGAAAAAAGGAGTTGATGCCAAGGAACTTCACTAACATTTTTCAAAATCTGTTGTAGGTACCAAAAACCTGTAGATGTCACTTATTTTCTTTTACTTATCAATAAGAATAATTCGCTTCATAATAAAATTTTAAACAACCACAGGTAATAGCTTAATTATTCTATATTTCTGATTGTTTATGCTCAATTTCATCCCTTTCTCCTTGGGTCTGCTTTGTCCAGTCTATAGCTACATTTGGATCTATTCAAGTTTTCAGAATCGCTTAATTTTGCTCTAACTGAACAATCCTCTTTTATATGTTGCCAGATTTCTTTTTCTCGTTTACATATTTTGCATATTTTTTCTTCTTCATTTAGACAGTACCTTTTCTTCTTTCCATTTATTGGAGTATCTAAGCCTTGCTATCATCCTTACCTTGTTTCTTTCTTCCCTTTCAGTTCTAAATATTTTGGTTTTGCATTAGCCTGTAGTTTTACGACGACTTGGAATCTCTCATATTTTCCAACCTTACTTTCCTCTTCATTGCATTAAACGCATTTCTTTATACGTTTATTGAGTCTTTCCCCATCGATTATGCCTATTCTCGCTCCCATTTGCTTGTTCCTTCTTCAGCATTAGCTTCATCATTTATTTGCCTCATATTGCATTTTCTCCATTTCCTTTTTTCTGCTGCAATCTTTTAAAATTTCACTCTTTGTCATTTTTATTTTGTTGGTATTTTAATACTCTACATTACGCTTCTATATTGTACTTACTATAGTGGGTTCTTTTGGGTTCTATGGTGATTAGTGTGATGTCAAGTCTATTATGATTAGTTGTTTTATTCGCATATTATTATTGTTATTATCCAATACGTTTCGGAAGTAATTGGTATTGTTTACAGCAGAAATACCCTGTAGATAACGATACACTGCCTGTGTCTGAATATCACAATAATTCGCTTTTTAGAAGTTTATTTGGATTAGTCGGTAATTTCTCGAGACTTGATGAGCTCAAATCGCGTAACGCGTCTTATAGTATCAATAAATTTCTGACCAAGAACAGAAATGTTCCAATTACTATTAGATTCCCTTGCATCACAAATGCAAAAAGTAAATGCCTAGATGGTGGATTCGAAGGAGGAGGTCTCCTCCACCACTGTACCATAAAAAGTTCGTGGCAGTCTCACCCCAATAAAAAGTTATTAGGGTTCAAAGTTAATAAATATGCCAATTTTTATACATTTCTAGGCATGTAATATTCCAAGGTAAAACTAATGAAAAATACATAAAAATATTGAGAAAGTTATATAAAACATTATTTAAATATCTTTATCTATAGGGTAGGTTAGGTTAGGTTATCGGATTTTGTTCAAGTGACCACCCTCTTTCGATCCCCCACCTCCACCCGCTTGAAAATATTTTTTTTATTGAATTTTATTTGAATTATAGTGTATGAAAATTGTCAAAATAATCAACTTTTAACCCCCATAACTTTTTATGGGGGTGAGACCGCCGCAAATTTTTTATGGGGTTTTACTCAGGTGACCACCCTCTTTCGACCCCCTCTACCATCTTTTGATCCTCCTACCCCCACCCCCATCTAACCCTTATAACTTTTTATGGGGGTGAGACCGCCACGAACTTTTTATGGTACAGTGGTGGGGGAGACCTCCTCTTTTGATTCCACCCACCCCCAACCCCTTTCGGAGGTGGGGGCCATCATCTAGACATTTACCATGCAAAATTCAAAATACCTAGTTAGAACTATTTTCTATATTTTAAGTGCCTTTCTTAAATGATACTATTAGAACTGCCTTGAAAAGATTTGGCTACGTATTTGGCGCGTAGCTACCTCTTAGGTATATACTGTTCAAGTACATGTAATTTCAACCGTTTGCAGTAAAATTTAGTAATAACCAAAAAATACGTGAACATCATTAAAGCTTAAAAATCGTGAGCTCCCGAGTAACAACGCTCCTCGTTAATTGCCGAGCAAAATGTTATTAGAGACGACCGCACGAGGGCAGGATAATGAACCGTTGGAGCATTTTCATGAAACTAAAGCTTACTTAACGTTAGACTCAAATTAATAGTCCAATCGGAAAACAAAAGCATGGGAACAAGTGCTTTCTAACAGCGCAGAATAGGCGCCTACTTCCCGGCGCTTTTAATTGAAGTGCGCCGGTTATTATCATTTATTATACCTTTGAAACTCGGCCAACTTCCTTCTGTTACTTTTCTTTTTCGTAGTAACGAATTGCAATGTATGTATTTTTACCTGAAATACTCGTACCTACTTATTGAAGCAATTCAATAAAGTTTAAATCGTCGTCATCATAGACGGGGCTGGCCTTAGCCGTCTGGGCGAATCATGCCTTTGGCGTCCTTCTAAGTATACCTATTTCATTATAATTAAAAAAACTTATTTTAAATTGATAGTATATCTTTTATTGAATTAATAGAAAAAAGGGTCGTCACACCAGAGCAACAGGCAGTTATAGAGCTAGAGTTGCAACCTAGAGAAGTAAAAATTAGTAAGGGAGTCACACAGGGATGCGCACTGTCACCGCTACTTTTTAATCTATACATCGAAGACGCCATCAACATCATTAAAGACAGTACAACTGTAGGGATAGATGTACAGGGGCAAAATATTAGTATGCGTAGATTTGCAGATGATATAGCAGTATTAGCATCTAGCAAGGAGGACTTGGATATAGCTTTAAATAAATAAGCGGTACTAACAGATCAGTACTGTATGAAAATAAATAAAGGTAAAACTAAAATACTAGTAGGCAAGGGAAGAAAAGTGGAGAAAGGGCGAATATAAAGATAGGAGACGAAAAATTAGAAGAAGTGGCTGATTTTAGATATCTAGGAAGTCAGATAAGTCAGGACGGAAGGAGTAGTAGGGATATAAAGCAGGAGATAGCGCAGGGTCGTGTCGACTTTAATAAAAAGAAGTCACTTCTATGCTCGCGGTTGTTAAAGGTGTATGTTTGGAACGCGGCATTGTACAGGTGCGAAACATGGACAGTGGGCGCGGCAGAAAACAGAGGACTCTATGGAAGTCAATAAAAAATAAGCGAGATAGGTTGGTAGGACACCTTCTCAGACATGAAGGTCTGGTCAAAGATATATTAGAGGGATTAGGTGGGGGTAGATGTAGATCTAGGTTAGATTATTGTTCGCAAATACTTAAGGATCTGGGTTGTTCTAGCTCAGAATAGGAAAGAGTGGAGGTACGTGTCCAACCAGTTTTAGGACTGACGATCTTATGTTGATGATGATGACACCTAAGACTGGTTGGACACGCACCTCCACTCTTCCCTATCCTGAGCTAACCTTCGCATTTCCCTAAAACTAGATCATCCCACATCGTAACAATTTGCGTTAACATTAACCTAATATGTCTCTGATTAGACCTTCATGCCTGAAAAAGTGTCCTAGTAACCTATCTCGCCTATTATTTATTGATTCTCATAGAGTCCTCTGTTCTCCTATTATTTCTGATACCTCTTCATTTCTAACCTTCTTTATCCTCGGTATCCTCATCATTCGCCTGTAACACCACATTTCTAACGCCTCTAACCTTTTCTTTTCCGCCGCGCCCACCGTCCAAGTTTCGCACCCATACAACGCTACGTTCCAAACATACATCTTTTTCGAATTTCTAAATTAACCGTTCGCGAGCATGACTTCTTTTATTGAAGGCGACTCGACTCTGCGCTATCCTTTGTCCTACTGCTCATTCCATCCTGAATTGTCTAATTTCCTAGACAACGCAAAACAGCGACTTTTTCTAATTTTTCGTCTCATACCTTTATATTCACTCTTTCCCTTGTGTACCTACCAATATTTTGTATTACTTTTATTTTATTTTTTGTTTTTCGTATCATACTACTACCTACTAACAGTTTGATGAATGTAAGTATATGTGGGCGAAAATGATCATTGAAATTGAAATATTGCTATTTATATTTAGAAACAGGTAAATAATACAAAAGCCTGCAGCAAAAAGCAAAAGTACCGTTTTGTGTTTGTACGAATGAAAAAATCGGTTGAAACGCCCCGTATATCGGTGTCACGTAGTGTTTTATGATTTACCGTCAGCGTCGGTTATTTTCGTTTTAGATAGTGCGATGTGTGTTTATTTTACCGTTGTTCTTTCCTGATAAATATCTGTTGGCGAGGCTCCGCCATATTTTTAGTCGCGAGACCCCCGAGCCTTATTCACATGAAGACGCTCCGGCACGGCACGCTATGCGCCAGATCCGGCCGGAGTTTTAGCTCTCTCTCTCTCGGTCAAACGTGCAGGTTTTTCGCAACGGGAAACGTAACTCTAAACAATTTATGGACCATTAATTGCGATAAGCGGATCTTTATTGAATGAAATCGCGATAATGGCCCCCGACCAATAGCGTCCGGTCGAAATTTATAAAGGCCCTCACTGAGGATTATTTGTCTTTCGTCTAATCTTATTTCACCGCAATCTCTTTACTCTTCTCGGTATCCGGAGCGTCAGAGACGGCGTCGATCCGCCTTTATTCTTAAGAAACCACTTAATTTGGTTCTTCTTCATTCTTTCCTTCGTTCTTTTGTTTCGCCTCATTTATCGTTCCCTTGAGTTCCTTAGCAGATCAAAGAAAATTTTTCGAACCAACTATTCTACGATGTCTAATTAAGAAGGGTCCTAAACTTTCTAAAGTGTCATCGTCCTGAGAATATTAGATAATATTTGCGATTAACCTTTACACCAAAAGAAACACTCAGTCCAAATGAACAAAACGTTGCCTTCTTAACAATAAACAAAAATACTCGTAATATCAAAATTAAATGAATAAGTAAATAAATAAATATAAATAATAAATTAACCCGCATGATTTAATAAGCATTTCTTCTGAACTGGTAATATGTCTCTGACTAGACCTTTGAACCAACGGACTTCACAAATGCCTACTAATTTTAATCTATTCATTTAAACTTTTAAATTTTCCAATTTCCCTACTTGCCTCATTGTCCTAATATTCCACGCTCCGACTCGTAAAATATAGCACTAATCCCTATTGCACTTATTGATGACATCCCCGAGATAGTCCCCGCCCGGACATCCGAATGGGGGACTAGTTTACGTCCGGAGTGCTTTACCCCAGAGGACGCCATCATTTTGTTTCGGTGACTTTTTCTTGAGATATAATGTGGTGGTTTCCCGTTACCTTCCACATCGCAGTATTTTGCATCATAAGCCACACTCGTGATCTCTGCCACCCTAAGCACTGAAAGAGCTGCTTCCCTCTTTTAGGGACTTGTCCTAGTCTGGTTTCTCTTTAAGAACCCCCCCATTATGGTTGAACCTATGGTCCGGTTCCTGAAATCATCGAAACTCGCAAGCCAACCCATCCACTCTAGTTTGTACAAGAGTTCCGTCAAGGTTCTAGTCCCGTCGAATCAGAGAAAAGATTAATAATGATAAGAGTAAGAAAACAGAAGCCGCTATGCAAGTCTTTAATAAATAGAAGAGATAGGCCGGTAGGATACCGTCTCAGGTATGAAGAGATAGTTAGAGACATATTGGAAGCAGAAACAACAGTTAAGATGAACAAAAGTAGACCTAAATCAGATTACTGTTCACAAATAGTTAAGGATGCTCCAGTTTCAGTGAAACGCTAAAGAAAGATTAGCTCAGGATAATGACTATAACAGCTTCCTGATTTTATCACTTTTCTAAGTGTTATAAAATCTGAAATATAGATTTGTGTAAGAAAAGACTTCTAGACTTTTTTCGTTTTTCTCTAATACTTTTATCAGTTTTGAAGTCTGTGTTTGATAGTAAAAATGTAAGATATAGCGAAGTATTTCAATTATAATTATACGTATTTAAAGCAATTCAGGTGTGGAATTAAACTCACGGCAAGAGAGAAATATAATTGCATGCCTTCTTTCTTCATCATTCTTCGATATGCATTTCTGACGGACACATTTTTCTTGGTAGTACGAGGGTGGATTGATAAGTTTCCGGCCTGACCAAGAAAAACAAGGTTTTTAAAAATTTTTTTTTTNCGTGCTGTCAAACCTACACTAGCAAGGAGATCGGGCTGAAACTATAGCTACAAGCTATCCAAGGATGGTACTATAGAATGTCACCTCAAGGTAGGCCTAGTGGCGTCATCTCTTGGTTAGGCCGGAAACTTATCAATCCACCCTCGTATTCTAGAGATCTCTCGTATACTCTATATATGCGCTTTTTAACTTGTACACGAAGTGACTTTCAAGTTTGCCGAAGCATGCAAGTGGATGTCTTTCGTTCAACTTTGAGCTTCTCGGCAAAAAGCGATTCGCAAAAGGACGAATGCAAGAGTGTAAACCCCGCGGGGTATGTTCCATTTCTTTTCCTCTCTGATGGTTATACGTACTACATACATATACATACGTACGTGTGTATGTATATATATATATATATATATATATCCAGGGACTCCCTTGGCAACTGCCACTACGACATGGTCCCCGTTCAAGTCGGGGAAAAAAGGACTGAATGCCAAATGCACATCAAACTCATTCGAATACAAAGTAGCATGAAATATTTACCGATCCTGATAGTTCGAATAGCTATTTTCTACTGTATTGTATGTGGAATTGTCATTTGGGACCTCGGTCTTTCTTTACATTGACAAGGGCCGAATTTTCTTCCGAGTCCGTTCCCGAAAGGGAAAATGTTTGCTAGACGAACCGATTCGAAGGTAAGCCGAATTGTATGTATGTAAATACATATATTTCAGGTCGGTGATTGTCGTTTGCACAGGGTCCCCGGTGTATTCCCGTTTACGAAACGTATAAAAAGAATACACAGGAAGATAATCTTCCGGGAAACCTCTCTCGAGTATCTACAAATCTTGCGTGAAATAGTGAAATTCCGTATTCCTGTTTCATGTTTGGCTCAATTAGGCAAACGTATTCAGGAAAACATTGTCTAACGAGTCTATTTTTATTTCCTAGTTTTTTGTTGAATTTTCCCGTTTTCCAGAGATCCTTATACCTTTACACAAAAAAATAATTTGGCGCAAAAACGGTAGATTTTTTGTTGTTTTAGTTATTCAACAAAGAAAATTTGTTTTCCAGTAAAGTAAATCTTTGATTTTCTTTACTTTTCTTGCTTAGCATTATCTTAGATTAAATAAAAATTTTCCCTAACTGGGCTCTAAAGTACCTATAGGGAAATTTCCCCAAGTCTTTCAACACTTATTCAGGTGGTCTAAAACCGATTACAAAAGAAAAAAGAATGATAGATTTTTTTGGTGTTTTTGACGTGACAACGTCTTATAATTCTATGGAGCCGGTTGCACGCACGAAAAAACATGACTCATGCGGCGTTACCTCGCTCTGAGGCGTTCCATTTAAGGCTTGAAGTGCAAGCGAGAGCGCGGAACGAGCGACAAAGAAGCACAATCGGCCTCCGCGTTCGGCAGCGTTCGACACCTGTCTCTCTCCTACTTGAGTGATCGATGCGTCCGCGTGGACAGCTGCTATACAATAATACATTTCCATTTACCTCCTTCTTTATATCCATACAAAATATCTATCAAACAAATAAAATTAAAATTTTCTTTCGAAAAATGAAACCATTCCATCAGTATTTTCTTATGACGTTGTCACGTTCAATTATCGTCAGTAAACCGACTTTACAGACAACCGATTTTTTTTTTTATGAAATTTTGATTTTGGGTATACAAAATTTTCACTTATTTTAATTATAATTTATTTCAACGTCTGCTACTAAATTATATCGCAATCTTAAAGACATGCGGAGAAAAAAGGATATCTAGAAAATAACATATCGGAAAAAGGGAATATATACGAGCAATTTACGAAAATGGATCAGAACCCTAGCGACCTATACGTTGCATATAAATACATATACATCAAGATTAAGATGTATTTACTGTGTTCCCGAACCCACAAAAATGGACCGAACGACGAAAACAAAGAAAATTCATTTAAGAAATTTATTATCGGTTTATTGAAGGCGGCTGGTCATAAATGTCTTTGGATAGAGAACAATCTTTTAACTCCTGTGAAAGGTCAATAGATTTCTTGATTTATTTAGGCTCGCCAACGGGTTCACGACTTTATTGGCACAGTTTTCTAACGGAGAGGCGATCTTTCTTGCTACAACACCACAAAATAGCGGAATCATTTATTTTTAACGACGAAAACAAATGAAAAAAGAAACTCGATCACTTTTTCACAGAGTACCTACGTTTATTACGAAACATCGATACTTGTTACGGGGCACGCTGTCTTCTTCAAGGGTGATATGCAGGGCCGTAGCGATGAGCTCGGGGCCCCGGTGCGGTATTCCGCAAGCGGCCCTTCTTAAAATTGATGATCAGAAAAAAATAAATTTCGATAAAACTATTGATGATTTTACAGCTATCAAATCGAGAAACAAAACGTTTTAGAAATAAGAGCAGGCACTTGATGTTTGTGCAATGAATTCTATAGTGATGTTTCGGGTGATATAGATTTATGGTCAGCAATTAGTNTTTTAATTGTGAATAGTCTCGATCCTTTAATAATAAAACTAGTAAAAAAAAAAGGTGTAAATTTTATTAAAGGAAAAATCATCAACTAGCTGTACAATATTAAGTTGGCGTACAGCAGAAGCTGGTATAAGTTAAACACCGACTATCCTGCTTCAACAGTGTTCAAGGCAACTATGTTTGTCTGTCCTATGTATGTCCATGACGTGGACTAAACGGTCTCAAACTGCACTTTTGAAAAACGTCCTATCTGTCATACTCTATAAAATATGTTGTAAACTATATTCCCATGTTTTTGATGTTTTCATTTTTACAGAAAAAAGATAGTAAATTTCTTCTTTAATTGATATTTTCTTTACCACCGCTTGCAAAATAAAATTTCATCAGAGAACTTATATGAGAAACGGCAAAGAGTTATTTTACGTAGAATACAGGTTGTGAAGCCATAAAATTTTGTATCCACATGCGAGTTTCTCGAAACGTTGAAAAACTAATTAGATGGAGCGCACAATAAAATATACAACACTCGTAATTTCGTGTTGAGGAAAAGTTGAAAATTGACAGAACAACACGTCTTTTCCATTTACACCCTGCTTCAAATTATTTCAGGATTACTTTCCGTAATGAGAAATGAATATCTAAAACGCATTAAGGAAATTGCCGAAGCTTTCAAATTAATGCTAATTTCAGGCTCTGCGCTTTAAAGGAAAAATATGTTATTGATGTTGATATTTAGTTCATTTACACAAGAAAACGTTTTAACAAAAATTGATGAAATCAAGTCATTTTCTAAAACGTCTAATTTTACCATGTGCCTACGATACACACGCATATACATTATAAATGAAACTTGGCACATTAATACAAATTTTTTGTAGATTACGCACAATTTTACTATATGACACATTTCTATTAATTGGCTGGGACACATATTCGGAACACTTTCGGAATTGGTTTTGTAATAACAGAAAATGTGTATTTGTACTCAATCAAAGCCGTTTGAATTAGATAAAAATACCCTGAAAGTGATATTAAGAAATATGCCTCCTCGTTTACTCATCTACCACCCCGTGCAGGAACACATATGAACAACTGCATATGTAATAGAAAATAATTAAAATAGTGCTCGGTGAACTGTTGTTTATTGGATATATCCATTACCAACAAGCCCAGAAAACTCCAATGACCATAATGTTATTTAAGTTAATTTTTGTTATATTGCCACCCTTTCCATGAATTCCAGTAAGCAAAATTAATCAAAAAGAAACTACAGAAAATGGTAAAAACGAAGCATATATTTGACATATTTAGAACTTCCCTTGCACATAGAAAGCCCAACTATAGCTGACGTCCAAACTGTTCGACGTTTCGTTTTCTATCGCAAGGAACATCAGAAAATTTACATTGTCGGTGAGAAATCCCCAACGCTGTTGCTGAACTGACTCGAAATCTTTTGGCAGCGGCTTAAACAGTTGTTCTATTGTTGCACTTGATTATACGGACATGCTTCAATACTTGTTTCCAAGCAGTGTCAATATTGTTCCCATCTTCCCTGTTGAAATTTTTACCGACTGCAAATCAGCCTTGGCGAAAACATGTTCGGGACACAGGTCATGACATCCAATTCGACCACACAAAGATATTACTCAGAGATAGTCACTACTTAGCCAGAGTCATCAAGGAAGCACTTGAGATCCACAAACAATCTCAACAGGGATGAAAGGTACCACCCCGACACAGCTTGAAAACGGAAATTAAAGCATAACCATACCTATAACCATTCATGCACAATGACGAAACAACTATTTAAGCCGCTATCAAAAGATTCGGAGTCCACCGAGCGGCATTGCCTAGAAGTTTAGACTAATATCATTAGGAAGGACACCGGTTCGATTCCGGGTGCCTCGATCCAAGTTTTCCTGTGGTTTTCTTGGATCACTTAGGCAAATGCTGGAGCAGTAATATTCCACAGATAATCTTTCATTCTCATCTGTTTTCATTTCGTTCGTCTCATCTTTCTCACCCGAACCACCACCTACCCATTCCCACGATTCCTGAAAGGAGGCTGGAGAGGGCCTTTCGCCCTACCTTCCGACGTAGTCCGAAGGGACTGCCAGCATAAGTGGCTGGTAGGAATGAAACACCCAAGCTTTTTTTGATTCGGAGTCAGTTCAGCAACAGCTTTCGGATAGATATTAGATTCTGCATCGACAAAATAAAGTTCCTAAAGTTGCTTGGGATAGAAGACGAAACGTTGAACACTTTTGACATCACATGATCTGTCATGGGTATTTCATCAATTAGATACAGTTAAAATCCCAAAATCCAGATTCTTTATACTACGACATAGTCATAAAAATTTGATCGGCGAGTTATTTATAAATTGAATCACACTACAAACGTATAAACACTTTATGTGTATAATGTGGTATTTCCATACAAAAAAGTAATGCTAAATACAAGTATACAAGAAGGAGTTTCTATTCATCCAAAAGCTACACTGACAATGTTTATACAGCNAAATCGAGAAAAAAAACGTTTTAGAAATAAGAGCAGGCACTTGATGTTTGTGCAATGAATTCTATAGTGATGTTTCGGGTGATATAGATTTATGGTCAGCAATTAGTAATTTTTTATGGTAGCAATGATAATTATATCAACGGATTTAAGGAAACCATGAATGTAGAAGTATTCGCGATTTCGAGATGTATGCATTCCATGTAACTACGTACCTAATCAAATATATGGAGGGGCCCCGGTGCGCCGCACCGCTTGAACCGGCCTCGCTACGGCCCTGGTATATGCACTCTGCACAGCCGCGCATTGGACGATGGCTATTCTGTGTTAAGGGGCCGTATCAGTGTTTAAACAAATCGTTTTCGAACTAGGCAACCTCTTTTACAAAATATGTCAAAATAAAAACGGTAAGGGATGTCTAGTGCGGTTTATTTATTAGGGTAATATATCATAATTGAAGTTATGACTTCCTTGGGTCACCTATCTGCTTATGTATTAATTATACGTATGGTATCGTTACATGAATCGAATGTTGTTCACCCTTTTGCCTGACGAAAAGTCGTACCGACTCAAAAGTACTATATTTATTGCTTTGCTGTTTTAGGTTAGGTTAAAATTGATATTATTCTTCCAATACAATGATTAAAATTGTCGTATCTGAGATGATTTTGTCAGTGTCTCAAGCCAAATTCAATTTAATTGTGAATTTTCATTTTCGCGTGCGTATGTACGCGTGCGTAGGTGCAAGTGCGTAAGTACGCGTGCGTAGGTGCGAGTACGTAAGTACGCGTGCGTAGGTACGCACTTATCCTACATAAACCAACTAAACTTAAGCAATTTATCTATGTAAAGTTGAATTTTTTCATTTGATAGAGTTCAATCGTTAAGTAATTCAAAAACAATTATGTTTCTACATTTTTTCTAGCAGAACATTTCGCTTTTTTCGTTTCTACGTATATTCCATCATTTTTTGTAAAACCGAGCAACATAATAACAAAAATGATAAGTTTTAAGTAAATATTTTTAAAAGTATAAATAATGCATAATTTAACGTGTAGTTGACTGATGCATATCCTTGAGTGGATTCTGCCTTGCTGACTCTTTTTTCTTTTTGATCTCTACCTAATTAAATACTTGGCGATTTATCGTGAACATCACCTCCTAGGCAGTTCAAAGACCACCCAGGGCATTTCCCGTGAATGATTACAATACGTACATATGTATGTACTTGCATTAGCCTTACATCGCAAAGAGTTAACACCAACGATCTAGTAACAAGATCCTGTGATATTCAGTCAGTAAAACGAAAATCCTTTTGCAATTCAATGAAAATATTAGGTAAAATTTGTTACATATGTTTTTCAAAGTATTTAGTGTCTAATATATATAAAAAAAATGGAGAAAATTAGTACAAAGTTATTTTTATAATCTTAAGGAACGTATAGATAATTGTATATCCAGAAATTCGAAGCAAGAAGCAAAACAAGGATCTACGTAGTAAATGAAGCTTTTTGTAATTTGTAAAGATAAATTCTGGGATATAGAAATCGTTGACTAGTCGCTTTTATGTGGCAATTGGTGTTAAAAAAGATTTTGTCCTTACACTGCTAGTTTACACGGTTTCCTTTTAAGTATTAAAAAAATACGAATATCTTGAAAGCCACTGAGCTTTTTTTATAAAAGTCCTATTTTATTTTCAGATATTTTTTATAAAATTCAAAATATATTAAAAACCTACGATAAGTAGTAAAAGGTACCTATTTGAAAAGTAATTACAATGGATTTCGAGTATAACGACGACGAAGGGACCACTGTAATTCCGTCGTTACGGGTAAAGCTAAATAGATACAGAGACTTATGTGTAATTTTCTCATTTTTCAAATTTGAAACGATTTCCACCTTTTTTTTTAAGTAAATGTGCATCTACGAGTCATACTTATTCAAAAGTTTACTAAACACAGTTGCTAATCAGAATAATACTTTGTAACTGAACCATTTTAACGTACACCCTGACCTATCTACTTGGCTAACATTTATAAACAAACGGTAAAGGTCGTCACACTTGGTGACCATCTCTGTGGATGTAAACAAAACATAAGGAACCTCTTTGTTTCATTGTCGACTGACTCTAGTCGCTATATCTGCATGGGTTTACTAGGGATTTGTTACAAATGATTCATAAAAAACTGTCGCTACACCCGAACTCGGCGTTACATCCGAAGCCATAAGAATTTTGTACTAAAGGATGCTTTAAATTAAAGGGACTTTGCTATAGAAAAAAGGTGGCTACAGCCAAGGTCGTAAGAAATGAAATCCACTGTATCCTTGTTTCAAAATTTTTAGGTTAGGTTAGGTTATCCACTGTATCCTTGTTTCGAAGTTTTTAGGTTTAATAATTTACAGATGCAATATACACAATAGGTAGTTAAAGTCAAAATCGATACCATCTCTCTTATTTTTAGCTATTGCAAAATTTTGAAAGTACCGCGATTGAAAATTTTTCAAATAAAATAAACAAATAACTCCAAAACAATAAATCTTATCGTTAGCCCCAAGGTCCAACAAAATAATGAAAAACTAGATTGAGTTGACCTCTTACGTATAGAATCAAAGCCAATGTAGGTGCAAAACACTGTTTACTTGTTGGTACAAGGGTTTTATCAAGATGGATATTTGAATCAATAATTCGTCGGATGTTGGTAATATAAGCGAATTAAAATTAGTCGCTAGGTGTCAAAATAAAGGGTTTTGTTAAATAACTCGTTTAATTAATTCACCACGATAGAAGAAAACTGGTCCACCGTTCTCTAGGCTAAGTGTTTAAGTCGGTATGAGAAAAGTAAGTAGTGTTTGCAACTAGCATGTGTATCCATGGATGCACACACAGGGGCAGAAGATTCCGTAATCAGTAGCACTATTTCGTATTAAGTGCAAATGCAGTCAGTCGCTTACAAACTAACTCTATTCGTCGACTCTACTTATGATATTAGAAGGAACTCAGTTGGCTTGGTGCAGCCATTCCCAAACCACTGAGCACAACATTCATGCATACATTAAACTTGACAGGAAGATTGCTAGGCGAGTTAATAGTGTAGCCACTTGACTTGTTTCGATGCACGCGAAAATACCCACTATACATGCACGGAATTCGCACACACACGACTGCAGAATGCACTTGGGGGGATGTTTTGCATAATTTTTGCCATTTCGAATACATTGCAACTTAAATTATTTCGTTCAGCGCATGAGAGCTATCAACCGCTTTATTATACCGATTTGTATCAGTAGCGACTGAAGGCAAAAAAAATACGCGCGCCCTTTTTAGGGTTCCGTACCTTCTCAACTTCAGTTTCATTGACCGTATGTTTTTCTGTCCGTCAATACTAGGGCTACCATCACCTAAATTGCCGACGCCGGATAAACACGTCAAAAATCCCGGACATTTGGGCGAAATACGGTTTTTGCCCCGGACACCTCTGAAAAAATATCTTTTGCAACAAAAATAGAAACATCGTTATAATTTTTTAATTTTTATTATTTTCTGAGGTAGTATGAATGAATTTTTATTTCAATTTATCGCTTATCTATAAAAAAAAATTGGATTTTCCCTGACAACAAAAGTGTCCGGGACACCTCTTAAAAACCCCTGCCGGACGGCCCCCGGACGCCCTTCAAACTAGGACAAATCCGGGGAATCCCGGACGGATGGCAGCCCTAGTTAAGACCCATTTTCTTAAGAATGCGTGGAAGTATCAAGTTGAAATTAATATTGAATAATGTATATATGTTACCGGAAATGTATGAAATGTAGGAATTGTATACACACAACACACATATCCTGGGAAATGTATACATTTCCTAGGAAATGTATGAAACTAATGCTCTCTGTGAATATAATGAATAAAACACGTTAGTAAACTGAGAATCAGAGTTATCAATAAATACAATAAGTCGCCTGATTAGATGACGCTATACCCTCCCCTCTCCCCGCGTGTCCATTGAATGAAATACGTTTCCGATTGCTATTTAGGAAATGTATAGATTTCCTAGGAAATATGTCTAATTATAATAATTTATTTCACACATTTCCGGGCGATTTTAGGAATTATATAAATTTTCTAGGAATTGTATACAATACGGGATTTCATACATTTCCGGTAACAGATACACACATATTAAAAATATATATGCATACATTAAAACCTGTATCTGGCAAAGAATGCCTTGTAGATGTAATCTGATTGCGATACAATGCATTATAATATACAAGATTCCAATTTCAAAAAATACCTTTTACTTTTTTTGATAGCAACTACTCTATTTGTTTCACGTCACAGCAGCACACATACAGAATTAAGCATTTCAAGGCACAAATATACCCAATAAAGAGAGAAGTTCACTAGAAGGCTTAAACAAGAAAACAAAACATACAGGGACCCAGGAATGATATTACTAAATTTACTCAATGTCAACAGAAGCCATCCCTACGAATATACATGACTGTAAAATATCACAAATAACCACAACTCACTTCGTTCGTGTTGTGTTTTCCTACCATAACCTTATGATACTAAACATTGCTGTAAAAGCATTATTTGTTTAAAACGTTAAATATTACAAAAGAATCTAATAAAAAATTAATAAACATAAATTAAAAAGAACACAACAGCCCAGCACAGCATCCATACCACTGATCCATTACCATTTACTGTAAAATGAGCCATAAAGCGAGATGATCGTATTCCCATGTTGTGCTGGGGTGCAGTACATTTATTAACTGGTATTGGAGTAGCGTATACATATTTGCGGATTTTAAATATTTAATGTTAATATATTTACACTGCGATCAGGGAAAGTAACCCAACTGATTAACCAGAACACCTGTTTCTTTCGTCTACAAATTTACAAGATTATTAATTATTAACATTTATTAAAATACCACAAATGGCGCGGTAAACGCCATCTGTAGTACAATGCTACATTTTAGGATTAAGTATGCTCCAACAAAGTCTATTTAAATAAATGCATATCTACTTGCTGAAACGAATTCCGGCGTAGCTAATCACTGCGTGATAGGCACGTTACCATAATCGAACAAAATTCTGTCGAAACTGCCAGACGCGGATCGCGATTTCGATCTTTTTGGATCTCATCAGCGCGTCGCAGGCAGCTCCGACAGAACACAGACCAACCTTTACCTGCTGTCTTATTAGCGCGTTTTATAAAATACCACAAATTATAATTATAAATTAACATTTATGGCGTATAGTATGACGTTGTACATCACTTTATATAAGTAGTACAATACACTAGCTTGTTGGCCATTTTCTATCGTATCTAATGACAATAACACTTAGAGATAGGTACAACGTTTTCTACATAAAAATAAAATGCATGCATAATTGTGGGTAGTTAGTATGCGAATCAACCACTCACTCCAACAGTAACCTATAACACATTCGATCAATAAATAATAAAATACCTAGTTTATGTGACTTGTTAAGCTTAAATGGTTTCAATGTGACACCACCTGTTTGAAATGCTGAACTGATTGTAGCTATGTAGGCTTCCAATGGAGTTGCCAGAAAGTCACATACAGGATGTAGATTTCTAATGAGTGGCAGTTAAGCCTTATCAGTTTGTCTGTTTACGTATACATTTTGTACCATAAGCAGGGTTTTAATGAAGGCTCGAGCCAATAGGACGTAGAACGAGTGGAAGGAGCAGCGGCACGTTTTCGAGGGTGCGGGTTAAACGCCGCGGGGAGCCCCTACATTAATTAGTCCTCGATGCAAGGGAGCCATGAAAGTTTACCAGTTAATTAGGGCGCCGTTCCCAACCACCGTTCGCTCCACTGTGAGGGTAGTAGTAGTAGTAGGAGTAGGTAACAGAAGATGAGGAGGAAAAGAGAAGGAGGAGATCCCTCCACCGCCCACTCGAATCCCCGCGCGAAAGCGGCAGCAGCGTTAGTAGCGCTATCAAATGGGGCCCAGGCTGCTCTCGAGCGAACTAATTCCTTCAAAACTACCGGAACAATATTTATGCAATGCTCGAATGCCAGTGTCGTATTTAATTTATGGAGGAGGACGGATTTCAATTATNTGTATTCTGTCGAAACTGCCAGACGCGGATCGCGATTTCGATCTTTTTGGATCTCATCAGCGCGTCGCAGGCAGCTCCGACAGAACACAGACCAACCTTTACCTGCTGTCTTATTAGCGCGTTTTATAAAATACCACAAATTATAATTATAAATTAACATTTATGGCGTATAGTATGACGTTGTATATCACTTTATATAAGTAGTACAATACACTAGCTTGTTGGCCATTTTCTATCGTATCTAATGACAATAACACTTAGAGATAGGTACAACGTTTTCTACATAAAAATAAAATGCATGCATAATTGTGGGTAGTTAGTATGCGAATCAACCACTCACTCCAACAGTAACCTATAACACATTCGATCAATAAATAATAAAATACCTAGTTTATGTGACTTGTTAAGCTTAAATGGTTTCAATGTGACACCACCTGTTTGAAATGCTGAACTGATTGTAGCTATGTAGGCTTCCAATGGAGTTGCCAGAAAGTCACATACAGGATGTAGATTTCTAATGAGTGGCAGTTAAGCCTTATCAGTTTGTCTGTTTACGTATACATTTTGTACCATAAGCAGGGTTTTAATGAAGGCTCGAGCCAATAGGACGTAGAACGAGTGGAAGGAGCAGCGGCACGTTTTCGAGGGTGCGGGTTAAACGCCGCGGGGAGCCCCTACATTAATTAGTCCTCGATGCAAGGGAGCCATGAAAGTTTACCAGTTAATTAGGGCGCCGTTCCCAACCACCGTTCGCTCCACTGTGAGGGTAGTAGTAGTAGTAGGAGTAGGTAACAGAAGATGAGGAGGAAAAGAGAAGGAGGAGATCCCTCCACCGCCCACTCGAATCCCCGCGCGAAAGCGGCAGCAGCGTTAGTAGCGCTATCAAATGGGGCCCAGGCTGCTCTCGAGCGAACTAATTCCTTCAAAACTACCGGAACAATATTTATGCAATGCTCGAATGCCAGTGTCGTATTTAATTTATGGAGGAGGACGGATTTCAATTATAAAGTCTCTCTTAATTGGTAATGCTTCGTGTGATCCAAAAGAGGAACAAACTTCTCACGAGGCTATATATCTTCATAAAAATACCAATCAATTCAAAACAATTTGAAAGTACTTTAAATATAAAAACTATGGAATTGCATTTTCGTTATTTATTTAAAACAAAAGCAATTAAACATTAACAAAACACAATTGATAAGATACGTATATTTAACAGGTATATGAAAAATAGAAGAAGAATGTAATCGTAATTAAAGTATTTCCAGTCTTGCCAGTAGACAAAAATTATATTGCTTAACTAATAAAATAATTTGAATAAGCTTAAAAAAAATTGGTTTACACCAGGAGTGGTCAACACGCGGCCCTCTTTGAACATTTTTGCGGCCAGCGAGATTCATTATAGTTTAATAAACTACATTTACTTTATAATGATCGCTGATTTTCGGTATCTACGAAGTCAGATAATTCAGAATGGATGAAGTAGTAGAAATATAAAACAGGATAGCGCGGTGTCGAGTAGACTTTAACAAAAAGAAATCATTCTTCTGTTCGCGAATAGTAAATTTAGAAATTTGAAAAAGATTGTCAAAGGTGTATGTCTGAAGCTTGACACTGTACGTGTGCGAAACGTGAAAGGTGGGCGCGGAGAAAAGAAAATGTTAGAAGCGTTTGAAATGTGGTACTACAGGTGAATGATGAAGGTACCGTGGGGAAAAAAAGTTATAAATGATGAGATATTAGAATGAGTAGGAGAAAAGAGAGCGGTATGAAAGTCAATAATAAATAGGCAGAATAGGTTGGTGGGACACCTCATCAGGTATGAAGGGCTAGTTAGAGATATGTTAGAAGCAGAAACAGGAGCTAAGAGGCTAGGTAGGCGTAGGTCAGATTACTGTTCACACGTGGTTAAGGATGTAGGATGTTTCAGTTTTAGAAAAATGCGAAGATTAACTCAGGACAGGAAAGAGTGAAGGTACGTGTCCAACCAATCTGTAAAACTGATGACCCTAAGATGATGATTAAAATGGTCAAAGTAGTGAAAACCAATATATTAAACAAAATACATTATTTGTGTAACCATATCTTCAAAAATTGTTAAAAAACTGTTAGCTTTAATTTTAAAATAATATTCTTGTGGATATATGTATAACAAATATTGCCTGTTTTTTTAAAGTTTACAATTGTAAGTTCGAAAAATGCCTATACCTAGTGGATGTAAGTCTAACATGGAGATACTATAATTTCATATGCCGCCTGCGGAGATATGAATTATTTCCAAAGTTATTCGCAAGATCATTTGGGTTGAGCATCCCCGGTCTATACCTACACATTTTTTAAAATGATAGCATTTTTCAAAATAAATTACAATCCCTATAAAAAAAAAACTCTTACCAGCGATTACATCCCAAAAAGCCTACGATTTCATCCTTGAAATTCAACACATAGGAGTTTTCTTCAATTAACGAAATGAAACGAAAACTGGGGACCATATTTTTCCACGTTCATTGTGTATTGTACAAAATGTTAATTCCTTTCCTCTTATTTACACCTTTTATTAGTTTTATGTATGTCTAATTTATAAATTGCTTTCTAGCGGGTTACTTGCCTGGAAATTTGTGGAGGCGAAAAACAGAGAAACACAAGCTTTCACCATTTGCAGAAGGAACGTATTCCGTTTAAAATATGGTTATTCCAGGATTTCTTTGAAAAGCATGTAGAATTTTGTATAGATATATTAAAATGGTTTTGTTATAAGTACCAACCAGTCAACCTTTCGAAGAAGATTAGTCCTATTGTAAACATATATATGTAAAATTTAAATTACAAACAGTCAAACTTTCGTGAATCTAGTATATACATAAATAGAATAATAAAAAAAAAAACAGTGTCGGATCCAAACTGGGTACCCTGCTCATCTCTGTGCATGCGGCTTCCGTGAGTTTCTTGTGCAGCCTTCATGAAAGTTAGTGCTTGTATTAATAAATATTTAACGATAGAGATTACTATAATTTAAAAATTAGTAGAATTAGACAAATAACGTGCTGGCATCTGTTAAGCATAACATGAATTACAATGCTCTAGTGCTATAATTCATACGAAACCTCCTTTAGCCTCTAATACAAAAAAAGTTTCCCACCTCTAATCTAAACTCTAGACCCCTAAAACACGCCGCTCATTCTAGCCTAAAACTTAGGGACAAATATATATAGCACTTCAAATAAATTAGACAAGGAATAGTTGACATTTCATTTTGGTTGTTCATTGAACTTTGTTTTTTGGTGTAAGACCTTTTTAATTTCAAAAGTCCCCAGAAGAAAAAATTGTCTGCTTTTTGGAATGTTTGAATGTAATACCGTTATATAATTAATACCAAAAGTGTAACTTAAATTAATTGAAATCTGTCAAACGCGAATTTGTTCGATAGTATGTATTTTTATGGTTATTACTGATCATATTTGTTGCTAAGGCAGTATGGAGCCTAGTCATAGGAATTATTAAAAAAAGAAGAAATTCTCAAAGTGGAGCATGTTTTAAAATGTAGAAAAAAAGTAGCATAAAATATTGGCGTTTCTCAGTGCGTTTTACATCATACTACACAGAGACATCAAATTGAAAAACAAATCCCAATTAAATCCATTTAAAATTATCTCATAGGATCGTCAGTCCGAAAACTGTTCGGTTCTGATTGTGAGCCAACGTTCGCAATCCCCTAAAACAGCAACATCCCACACATTCTTAATCTAATTTAGGCCTACCACTTCCCCTCTTTACTATTGTTATCTGTAGTCAACTGTATTACAATTTATTTCTTAAAATTCCTCTCAATTTCAATACGAATCTTCATTTTCCATTCTTGATACCAATAATGTTCAATAATTGACACGCGAGTCTCGCGTTGATAATGCCGCCCACGTATCAAGTGGGCGGAACACGTGTCCGCTCAAATAAATTTTTTTGTGGTAATTAGGGGTGTCTTCCTTTTAATTTTTAATGTACTGTATGAGGTTCTTTAACAGGATATTTGCCTAATTGAATCCATGGATACATGTAAATTAATTAAATAAAGATATGAAATTCTTGATCAGCGCCTTATTGAAACTACAGGTATGAATCGCAATTTCAAACTTTCAGTTCTCATAATAAGGTTTTATGTACAACCTTAGATGACTAAAACACAAAAATTGAACCAAAATTCAACATGAGGTATCTTTTAAACAAAAAAAGTAGTAAAGCAAAGTGATTTTTTCGGATTTTGTCTACACTTTAGGAAGTATTAAAGGAATCACGTTAATTTCAGGAAATTTCAAAACCCTAACTACAAAATGTTTTTCTGAAGTCTGATTAAACGATTTTTCATTTAATAAAATCGGAAAAAAATCATATCATAGGTAATTTACAATATTAAAAAAATAGTATTATAAAAATTACATTTAAAGATGTGTACTTAAATGAACACAGATTCAGGCATACCACGCTAACGTTCGATCAATTTATATGCAAATCTGTTCGATGAAAAATCGTTCAAATGGACTTCAAAAAAAAAATATGTATATTTCTTTAATTACCTACAAATTGTTTGCTAGGAGTAACGCGATTCTTTCAATACCTACTTTCCGAAATATTAGCGAAAAACACTTGTCTTACTATTTTTATTGTTTGATAAAAGCACTATATTAAATTTTGGTTGCATTTTCAGTGTCATGGTCATCTACCGTCTTCATGTCATAACGTAGTCAGTTTGCTGTATTTTTTTTTGCAAAATTAGCCTCTTTTGCTGTTTTGGTCTTTATGGGAACCTTAAAATATGTTACCAAATACATCAATTAACAGCAAATACCTACAGGTAGCGACATATTACCACTTATATATGTATGATGTATGTTTAGTCAACGATTTATTGGAACTTCGAAGTGGGGTGGGTAAACGTAAAATAAAAAAAAAAGTTTACCAAGTAGATAACTTTTTTGACAAAACGTTCACTTTATATTAAGAACGCAACTTAGAAATAAACAATAGAAAAAAAGCATACGTAATCCTAATATGTAGCATCGTGCTACAGATGGCGTTTACTGCGCCATTTGTAGTATTTTCTAAAACGCACTGTTAAGACAGCAGGTAAAAGTTGGTCTGTGTTCTGTCGGAGCTGCTTGAGACGCGCTGATGACATCCAAAAAGATCGAAATCGAGATCCGCGTCTAGCAGTTTCGACAGAATGCAGACCACTTCGAATTATTTTATTCGATTATGCTAACGTGCATATCACGTTGAGATTGGCTAGGAAGGGATTCGTTTTCAACAAGTAGATATCCACACAAGTGGACCTTGTTGGAGCATACGTAATCCTAAAATGTAGCATCGTGCTACAGATGGCGTTTACTGCGCTATTTGTAGTATTTTTCTAAAACAATAGAAAGTTTATATGCTCCAATAAGTCCCATAGTTTTGTTTTACTCATGCATAATAAAGCCTTAAATTGGTGGCCCAAATTTAATTTCATGCTTTTACATGAATGCACCACTTAAAATCATTCAATTTAAAAAGTTATTTTTTATCTTTTATTAAAATGTACTTCCGTATTTTGAATTTAAAAGAGCACTTACGTAAATATTACAACCACCTTTCGTTTGGTTATATTTCATAATCAGTTTAAATATTAATTAATACAAATCGTAACTGACAAATAACGACGAAACTCGGGCGGCGCGCCGTCAACTTTGGAGAGATATTAAAGGGGGGATCCGAGTGCTCTGAACGGGTCGAAGCGAAACAGCGCGGGAAGGAAGAAAGATCGATGGCGAGAATAATATCTCGATTAATATCGACGGGGTTGTCCGTAAGTGACTTGCAATTACAACACTTTAAGCCCTCCTATTACAACGAAGCCATAACTCCGATCTAATTGACGTTGTTCTTCCCGGTTAAAAATAACGTTCTAACAAGATAGATAGAATCTGCGGTGGCCTGTGCACAGGCCGATCGAGGGCAATAAAGACGGGCGGACGTTGGCGATGTGGGAGAAAGAGCGAAGCTCTGCAGTACGTAAACTTCCTTCTAGTCGGATCAATTAGGTAAAGTAAGCTGAAACAAAGATGGAGCGGGCCAGGAGATGGAAACGTACATTAGCTTAATTGAACATTAGGTAAAATGAACGTTTGGACCCCATTAGCGATGAGGCGAAACGTGATTAATTAGCCGGCTTTATTAAATCTAGAATCCTTTAAATTGCGAATAACATAATTACCTGCGAGGGAACTAAATGATCTTTTTTATTTTTCATCGGTAAAATCAAAAATTATTATTCAAAATAATGCAGTTACAGAGTTTTGTTAGGCCTTTTTGCCAATTGAATAAACAGCAAATTCGAATGTAAAAACAATTAAACATACCAGCAAATGTTTTCATGTAAAACCATTTGTACGGAAATTGTAGGTACTATTATCAAATTTAGATAAAATTTAAAATGTTGCCTACTGCTGTATTCCATATTTTTATGTTTTACTGCGACTTTGTTCCGAAATTGAAATTGCAAATGATCGTCGGTTAACTGTCAGAATGATCAGGCAACAGTTGAATTTGAACCACACCACCGTTTATCAAATTAAAAATATATATATATTGGGGATGAGACTGAGAATCTGCTCAAAAATGGTTCCAAAAAATCTTTCGCAGAATCAAAAAATGCTATCTCGACTTTTTGGAAATGATCCCCATTAGCTGGAACGCCTGACGAGAATTGAATAAATTGAGTACGAACTGGAAACTAAGCGCCAGAGTATGAAATGGCACACTCTAGGCTCTCCAAAGCCCAAGAAAGCAAGAATGAGCAAGTCAGAAATCAAAATCATCTGATTTGCTTCTTTAATAGCCAGGGAATCGTACACAAAGAATTTGTGCATCAAGACTGAACAGTCAATCGATACTTTTACCGAGAGGTTCTAGGTGTTGCATCACAATGCGCCTTGTCACATAGCATTTTCGATAAACTAATGTTTAGCCAGTAGAAACATTCCTGTTGATTCTCAGCCTGCTTATTCGCCGGATATGAGCCCTAGTGACTTTTTCCAATTCCTCGAGATTAAAAACTTATCGCAAGGAAAGTCATTTTGAGAAACTCGAAAACATTCAATGACTGTAACTAACCACCTGAAAGCTATTCCACTGATATGAAGAATGAAAGAAACGTCTCTATCAAATTTCAACTAAAATAACTTTCTCACAAGTATGTAAGTTTAAACTAATTAAAATTATTTGAGAAGGGAAAATTTGAACAACATTTTATACATGTGGACATTATATTTTACTTGACTTCTAAGACGGAGTCTGTTGTTGAGTCTTTTAGATTAAATTCACTTTTTTATAAACAGATAAATGTCGATGTATTTACTTTTGTAAATATATATGTACTATATTTCTCAAGTAATGCTACAAGACAGTGTCAATTTGCGGATTGTGTAGTAGATACCAAGTATGAAATTTTGGAGAACCATCCGATGTATTTTAAATATATTGTTGGAGCGTTTGTAATTTATTATTACGTGTTACAAGTACTTTATAATCTCGTATTAATAATTTCAATAAGTTAATAGGCATGACATAAATACAGATTTTGGCAAATCACAAACCTAGACATGCTTTCCAATGCTCCAATTTTAAGTGAGATTAGGGTATATTACCGCGAGTCAAGATCTGTCCAAGAAGAACAAAAACTACAAAAGATGATTTGATAAGACCAGAGCATTGGCTAGGTAGTATAATGTAACCCAAAAATAACAACTCAGAAGTCCAAGAGAATTTAATCGAATTGAGATTAAGACGGTCAGCATTCTGATATGTCAAGGTGTTTCTAAATTAAGTAGCAACCTTGCAGAAGGTGATAGAGTACAATAAAAAAGAAAAAGTAAATATTTGTATGTCTGAATGTTCACCGTTTTCGAGAAGAACGTAGTTGAAGGTACAGACAAATATAATTCCAGCCCTGAAAAGAAATACGACAATATAACGCCGTATTCTAGCAGCATCGGTGTTGTATTTCTTCTGTAATTTTATACTCATGCATTGTTCGTTATTATTCTTCGCATCTCCGTCCTTCCATGATAGTATTGGTAGGTTTCATTTGATGCCTATCGACGCACAACAGTTTAAAGAATGTGTAAACAAAATAGAAAAACACCCCTGTCTCCACCTCATCGTCACACGGTGCTCCAGTTCATTTTGTTGAAAAACAAGGAAAATCGCCCTGGTTAGGGGTGATGGGCCTGGGTGGGCCCTATCATGGAAGGACTACGATGCTCGAATAATCAAGATTGATCTTCCTTACCAGGTAAGTCAATCAATCTTATAATTATTCTTCGCATCTCCGTCCTTCCATGATAGTATTGGTAGATGTTCACAGGTGAAGGAATTCCAGGGCGATTAAAAGTAGGTATTTATTAATAGTTTTAACGGAGCTTCAATTAACAATTAATATTTAGTGTATTAACCTTAGAATGTAATAATAGCAATAATAATTCCTTAAAATTAAGCAGGACTTGTAACCGTTACTGGTATAAGTTAGGATACATTTAGCAAACCCTTCCTGCATTTTGGCCAGGGGTATGTTGTAAAAACTATGAAAAAACCTGACATTTCTCTGTCCAATCCGCACTATTTCGAATCGTATCGATATCTATCCCTGATCAAAAAACTGCTGAAGTAAACTAAAACTGTCTTTACCCCTCTGTCTAGTTTGAGTAGAGGCCGGATGATATAACTTCTTATGAGTTATGATTAATGTATTACAGTTAGTGGTTGTTATTTTTCCTTATTGTAGTAGTGTGAATGGTACATATAGTTCTGGTTTCCCTTGTAAAAGGGGGAACGCCAAGTAAAGCTGTTTTCTTCTAAGGCCAGAAGTGTTTATTCTTGCTGGAATTGTTTCGAGTTCTTCGGTAGCTTGAAAAATATTATCTATTGATATACATTGAAATTGTTTTCAATCGTTGACCTGATGTTAGCAAAAGCAAGGTAACTAATTTTTCAGAGAGGCATTGAAGTGATAAGAAGTGTAGGGGAGGAGTAAATCGCCCCGAGAAACAAGACAGGCTATGGATCTGAAGTTGCTGCAAATGTAGGTGTAGTTGGGTTTTATTGTATATACTCCTAAAGAAACGTTTCAAAATAGTTTCCTCCTTAGGCCTAATGGAAAATAAGAGGGATAAGGCCGACCTGTACGAATTAAGTGATGAGTATGAAAGGTTTTTGTTAACATTATCCTGCAGAAAAATTAACGAAGTGTGTAAGGTATACTGATATGGATTATGTTTTGTTTCTATACAAAATTTCCACCATTTCTTATAACAAATGGTATACTGCTTTAAGGTTTTTCTGAGATGGATGACTTCTTCAGTTTTTGTTTCATCGCGATGCTGATAACTTCCTCGTTACCAGCGAAAGCGTCCTGGTGATGGGATGTCTCTCTCTCAAAGGAGTATGAGTAGATTATCATCGGAAGTGAAAATAATGGATTCGGCTATAAGTAATTCCTTAAAGAGCAGGTACCCTGATTGTGTTGACCAATTTGTTACTATTAATACACCTGTTGCTCTAAGCGGATCTGTTGTATGCCTTTATCAATGATAAGGAAGGGTGGGAAGGCATAGAAAAAACCTATTTTGGCAATTTAACGTAAATGCGTCAATAAAAGCAGAATTGGGGTTTGGCCCCGCCTGAAACAGATTTTTTGCATTAAATTTTGAAGCAAATAATTCAATATCTGGAGTGCCAAAGGTCATTATAATTTTTTCAATGGTCCCGTTGTCTAATTCGTATTTCCATTTTATTATATTTATTTCTGGATAATAGGTCTACTTCTATGTTATCCCTGGTGTTTATATCAGTGCTTAGTAAAATATCGCAGTTTCGTTCGTGTTTAGCAAAACATTTTAGGGCGTAAACAAAAAATAACGCACTTAATTCTAGCGAATTAATATGGTGAGAACCTTCAACCTTCAACCCGTATCTGACGCATCCGAGAAAATTTCTAAACAAAACGATCTTTGCTTTTGTTCTTTTGTTGCACAATTTATATTTTCTAGCCACCAGTTAATTCCCTGAGTAAAAATTTTTATGTGTAATCATGCATATTTTAAGGTCGGTGCTACTGCGACAAGGTTTCCTATGAACGATGCGAATTTTCTAATTGTGCATCTTTGTAGTTTATAAAATTTAATAAATCTTAATTTCTTGTACTTTTTGTTGGGTCAGGCCCAAGATCATTTCCTTTGTACTGAAGATAAATCCCGAATATTCTAAAACCTGAGTAGGAATTAGGCTACTTTTATCTCCATTTATAACAAAACCTAATCTTGTTAAAAGGCTCTGCGTAAATCTAACAACTTGCTAACATTCATCAAAATTATTACCCATTATAAAGAAATCATGAAGGTAAATTATGATTTTAAAACCCTGCTGTCGCAAATATTTTGCAACCGGTTTTTAGAGCTCTGTGAACACTAATGGGGCAATGTTTAAGTCAAATGACAGACAGTTAAATTCATATAATTTTTCGCAGATGGAGAATGTTAAGTATATACTATATCGCTTACGTATTGGTATAAGAAAGTAAGCATGTTTAGGGTCTACTTTTGCTAAGAAACAATCCTGAGAAACCAATCTAATGGCATTGTGATAAATGTTCTAGCTTAAAATGTTGATTTTTAATATATAACCATTTACTTC
>NW_020442462.1:1430116-1441358 GCF_000699045.2 Agrilus planipennis | reverse complement strand
AAAAATTATAATGACCTTTGGCACTCCAGATATTGAATTATTTGCTTCAAAATTTAATGCAAAAAATCTGTTTCAGGCGGGGCCAAACCCCAATTCTGCTTTTATTGACGCATTTACGTTAAATTGCCAAAATAGGTTTTTTCTATGCCTTCCCACCCTTCCTTATCATTGATAAAGGCATACAACAGATCCGCTTAGAGCAACAGGTGTATTAATAGTAACAAATTGGTCAACACAATCAGGGTACCTGCTCTTTAAGGAATTACTTATAGCCGAATCCATTATTTTCACTTCCGATGATAATCTACTCATACTCCTTTGAGAGAGAGACATCCCATCACCAGGACGCTTTCGCTGGTAACGAGGAAGTTATCAGCATCGCGATGAAACAAAAACTGAAGAAGTCATCCATCTCAGAAAAACCTTAAAGCAGTATACCATTTGTTATAAGAAATGGTGGAAATTTTGTATAGAAACAAAACATAATCCATATCAGTATACCTTACACACTTCGTTAATTTTTCTGCAGGATAATGTTAACAAAAACCTTTCATACTCATCACTTAATTCGTACAGGTCGGCCTTATCCCTCTTATTTTCCATTAGGCCTAAGGAGGAAACTATTTTGAAACGTTTCTTTAGGAGTATATACAATAAAACCCAACTACACCTACATTTGCAGCAACTTCAGATCCATAGCCTGTCTTGTTTCTCGGGGCGATTTACTCCTCCCCTACACTTCTTATCACTTCAATGCCTCTCTGAAAAATTAGTTACCTTGCTTTTGCTAACATCAGGTCAACGATTGAAAACAATTTCAATGTATATCAATAGATAATATTTTTCAAGCTACCGAAGAACTCGAAACAATTCCAGCAAGAATAAACACTTCTGGCCTTAGAAGAAAACAGCTTTACTTGGCGTTCCCCCTTTTACAAGGGAAACCAGAACTATATGTACCATTCACACTACTACAATAAGGAAAAATAACAACCACTAACTGTAATACATTAATCATAACTCATAAGAAGTTATATCATCCGGCCTCTACTCAAACTAGACAGAGGGGTAAAGACAGTTTTAGTTTACTTCAGCAGTTTTTTGATCAGGGATAGATATCGATACGATTCGAAATAGTGCGGATTGGACAGAGAAATGTCAGGTTTTTTCATAGTTTTTACAACATACCCCTGGCCAAAATGCAGGAAGGGTTTGCTAAATGTATCCTAACTTATACCAGTAACGGTTACAAGTCCTGCTTAATTTTAAGGAATTATTATTGCTATTATTACATTCTAAGGTTAATACACTAAATATTAATTGTTAATTGAAGCTCCGTTAAAACTATTAATAAATACCTACTTTTAATCGCCCTGGAATTCCTTCACCTGTGAACATCTACCAATACTATCATGGAAGGACGGAGATGCGAAGAATAATTATAAGATTGATTGACTTACCTGGTAAGGAAGATCAATCTTGATTATTCGAGCATCGTAGTCCTTCCATGATAGTATTGGTAGGTTTCATTTGATGCCTATCGACGCACAACAGTTTAAAGAATGTGTAAACAAAATAGAAAAACACCCCTGTCTCCACCTCATCGTCACACGGTGCTCCAGTTCATTTTGTTGTGTTGTGACGTACGCAGTGCTGGTTAGGGGTAAATGAAACCTACCAATACTATCATGGAAGGACTACGATGCTCGAATAATCAAGATTGATCTTCCTTACCAGGTAAGTCAATCAATCTTATAATTTTTTAGATTAGATTAAGTGTGATTGTCGATATTTATGTTACAACCAGCGTAATAGTAGTTTTTTGTTCTTTTAATGTTGTTGTAAACTTGTATGTGTACACAGTGTATACGTAATCAGTCGAACTATTGGAAATTATTCGGTGTGCCACAGTCATCACATAGGTCAGTGTAGAAAAGTACATAGTTGTTACAGTGGTGTACAATGTTAATGTAACTGTCAAACTGTACAGTCATCGATGTCTTCAGAGAGGACTTCCTCACCGACAAACAGTCGTAAATGCGATATAGATATAAAAAGAATCCAGCAATAATTTTGGTAGACGCCTGGAAGTCTGTCCTTTAGCATGCGGTTAATAATATTCGGAGTGCACGTACGTATGTGTATGTTTATCGATGTTATAATATTTTCTTCTAACGGGAAGATATGGCTATTGGCGAACCACCCATAAAAAAAATAGGTAGGTAAAGCATATTGGCAACACCTCAATGTTGTTTTAGAAATCAGCTTTATAATTAATAAAATTACATTTACGTATTCAGAAGATGTTAATTTACCTATTAATATTTAGTTAACGTTAATTATATCTTTTTCTTCTGTTCTTAATACCATTTTGACGTGTATTTTAATATATGCAATGAACAATGTTGTTTATTTGGTTAATTTTTATGGTAATGGCAGTAAAAATATTATCGTGTGTAGTAGTAAACTGTTGACACTGTTTACGTTCTTCGTCAATGTAGTTGTTTAGTTGTTATCGCAACTGGCTGTACTAATACCTGTGTTGGCAATTCACGCCAAGGACCGGCTTCGGATTATAATTTCTTCTGGTTTTCTTACAATTTTATTTTGTCCCTTAACCACGCTGCATTCTCACTATGCGATTCCCTATTGCATCTAATTAAAAAAACCGTCAAACGTAGACTATAATATGCCTTAATAAAATCGAAAGAGAATTTGATTTTGCATTCGACGATATCAAACGAACATAGCTTCCCATTTGAATAAAATGTGTTGATGTTGGAAACATTTAAAATTTGAACATTACTACTTAGTGTAATGATTTAATGAGCTTTGAAAGAAATTTTTAAATAGAAAGCCAAGTGCGTTTCATGCTTTTTTCAACAGCGACATCTTTTTATCGAGTATAATTGCTGAGATATTAAAATTTTTGAAGGTACTACAAACGTCAAATTAATAGAAATGACTAAATAACTCCAAAAAGACATCGAGCAGGCAAAAACTATGCTTAACAAACCGAACATTAAAATCGATGCTGAATTCAAAAATGTAATAAAATACAGGGTATTCCTTTTAAAATAAGGCAGCTGATGTATACTTCTGGTATATCCGGAAGTCCGCCACCTCTGAAATTATTTTCCGCAAATAGATCAATAGACTAGGAACATTTTTTATTTGAAACATTTTCTTTCAATTAAGCGGCAAGACCGCCAAAGAGCAAGGCGCGCTTAATGGACTACCCTGTAAAGTTGATGTTTCAGAAAGTAAGACTATTATGATTGAACAGGACTACCATATTTCATGATAATTAAAACATTGTGAGTATTAAAATTATATTACATCAACTGACGATTTAATTACATATATTAATGTAAATTTATTTTCCGATATGATTTATTATAACCAGTCTGAGGACAGACTGATGTTCAAGATGGTCGTTTATTAGATGCGAGTTCCTGATATAAGTTCTACAGAAGGCCATGCTGACAAAAACAATGTTAGTAGAAGAGAGAGTTGTTATTATTAATTATTATTCATAATTCTTGTTTTGAAGTGTGAGACAGAAATATTAATAAACATTATTTCAAAGAATCTAACAAAAACAACCATCAAAATTGAAATACCTAAAGGTTAATTACAAATTTAAGAAATCAAATAAATATAGTTATTAATCGTAAAATGTAGCAGGTGAAACAATTTACAATAGTTTTAAAGTTAAACAACTTTTGAATCAATTTTTCAAAGTAGTTTTATTTTTTTTTATTATTATTATTCCTTTACTTCATCATAATATTTGCCATCATCTACACACGCCTTTTTATGCTTTCTGTCTCGTACATAATCTTCTATCATTCTTCAAATCAATCTTTAATTTTTTTAGCTACAAAATTCATTGCATTACTTTCTTGCTTGGTTTACTGTACGGTTATAATGTTTTTTCCGTGGGTGAAATAAAAATTCCCGAGTTTTAAAAGAAGTCATTTTTGATTTTTTAAATAAGGTACATTTTTAATAATAAATAGATGGATAACATTAAAACTTAAAAACCTTATCTTTAAGTATATTAAGTTATATTTTTAAACTGCTGCAGCAACATCGGCTATCATGATATGTACATATTACAAACTGATATTATAAAAGAAAAAATAATTTTAAACGGAAAACTCAATACGACTACGTCCTATATGGACGGTACTCAGGGGACTAACTGCTAACCAAAAAACCAACCATAACCTAAACCAACCTGGTCGAATTTAAAGTCACTCCAAATTATTTTACTATGTTAGATGTAGTTCACTTATATTAAGGTAGGATGGATTACATTTTCTTCAATAGGTAAAAACTCAGGACACTAATTGTTATTCATCCTTCCTTTAAGAACTTAAAAACCTAACCCAACCAACGCTTACCATATTCGAATATAAAATAACTCCAAATTTTTTTACTGTGTTAGATAAGGTTCAGTTGGTTGGATTAGGTTACCTATTCAAATTTTCGAATTTTCATCTTCTTCAGTTTAAAAACACTTTTTTAGTCGACCCACTCCCACCAAACCACCTATAAAAAACATAATGCAGCTTGGTAATACCTCAATAATGTAGAAATTTACCTTAATAAGATTACAATTATTTACATAATGTTAATTTACCGATTAATATTTACGTAACTTACATTTTTTTTTTCTTTTATGTTCTTACATTTGTAAGTATTGCTGTAATGTACTTATTCTTTCAACATATTACGTGTAGTACTAAATTGTTTATGTTTATTTGTTTATACTGGACGGAAATGTTTACTTCTTCCATCCATATAGTTGCAGAGTTTTTAACGCACTACGCTATTCACTGTCAGTGTTAGAAACCTATGTTGCCAATTCACGGACAGGACCGGCTTGCCTTTAAACACTGTTGAACACACCGTAGGATTGTTTTTTGCATCTACTTTACACCCTCCTATGCTAGGGGTTTATTTCTGTTACACCCTATATTAATGAACTTCCTTATTAAATCAAAACTTTATAAACCATTTTTATCATATAATCCACATTATATATTTTATACAACTGAATCCAATTAATGTTCAGTAAAGTATTATTAACGGCATCAAAATTAGTTTGTTTGAAATTATATCTAAAATATTCTAACTACTAACTAATTACCTATTAATATTTAGTTAACGTTAATTATATCTTTTTCTTCTGTTCTTAATACCATTTTGACGTGTATTTTAATATATGCAATGAACAATGTTGTTTATTTGGTTAATTTTTATGGTAATGGCAGTAAAAATATTATCGTGTGTAGTAGTAAACNTATACAACTGAATCCAATTAATGTTCAGTAAAGTATTATTAACGGCATCAAAATTAGTTTGTTTGAAATTATATCTAAAATATTCTAACTACTAACTAATTTTCTAATTTCATTACATGTACAGTACCAGTTATTGTAGGATGATAGTCGTATTCACGTATTAACAGTGGAGATTTGTAAATTTTTAAATCAAAATTAGAAAAACATAAAGTAATATAACAACTTAACTCTCAGAAAGTCTAATTTTCCGTCAATAAGGGTGAGAATAATATAAATTCGATTGACTTACCTGAAGAAATTGGTTCTACGCAGGCCGCCTGCGTCGCCAAATACTATTAGAGGCATCACCGTCGGCGTCGTTATCGTTTGTAGTTCTTATTCAGTCGCGACTTCTTCTCGGTCGTCCAACTTTCCCTTTACGTACCGTCGGCGCTGCCGCGGAATTTTTGAGGAGCTTATGCCAGTCCTGTTCGCAAACAAGGCTACCGGCTAACATGTAATACCGATCACCTGGCATCAGTTGTACACCGCACTTGCTACACGCGAAACACTTTAGATGAAACACATGGTGCGTTGGTATACCGCCTCCTTGTTGACCACCTCTTTGACCACCTTGACCAGGTGACGGGGGCACGCCACTGCGCATCACATATTCACTAGCAGGGATTTTTTGACCGCAAGCAGAGCACGCACCTGAGCCAAACATCCTGAAAAAATAAAATACAATAGTAATATCCATATAACTGCCTATTTTAAGCTCACAAGGTTATTTGTATGTTATTAATACTAAAACGATCATTAAAAGAATCTTGTCTGTATGTCTGTATGCATGGGCTACTTTTCTAAACAGCTTAACCGACCGTTGCACATGAATTCCATCTTGATAACGGGGTGATATTACTACCGCTTATCAATTATTAGACAAAGTAAATACATGAATTCCGTCCCGTTGCAGAAGTTGTAAAAAATTATAGTAGCAAGAAATACATACAAGGAGTGAATTGTTGCCAAATGAACTCACTCGTCTCCCCGTTCGTCGTACACGTTTTAGTTATTATGCCTATATTAGACGCAGTTCAACAAATAAAAAACGCTAATAGCAGCCAAAAGAATAGGAGAAAAGAACTCTATGGAATTCAATAAGCAATAACGAGATAGATTGGTAGGGCACCTTCTCAGGCATGAAAATTTAGACAGAGACAGAAACGGGAGTTGGGAGGAGTAGATGTAGACCTAGATTAGATTACTATTCGCATATAGTTAAGGACGTGGGTTGCTATACTTTTAGGGAAATGCGAAAATTAGGTCAGGATAGAAAAGAGTGGAGGTGGGTGTCCAACCAGTGTTAGGATTGACGACCTTATTATGATGAATAGCAGCCATTATGAATGTGTTTCTCCCCAATTGTCGAATATTTGAGAGGTGGGAGAACTTTTATCCGCCAAAACCTAACCTAACCCAAGTTCGTACCTTTTCAGAACTCCAATCAAGTCGCTTTAGTAAATGATACGTAGGTACCAGTAGAAAACAGCGATCTTATTAATAATAATATGAACATATCATGCTACATACCAAATGTAATATCTAGCAACGCTGCTGTCTTTTTCTGCAAAATGTCACTAATGGGACGGAATTCATAGATAACTAGCAGCGAAACCCGGCGTTGCTCGGGTTAAAATACATCCCATGTTAATGGTATATAAAATTTTTAAGGATCCACTTTTTAACGTAGATAATATAGATTTCTATCTTAGATACCACCCTGTACCTTTATNAAATTTTTTTACTGTGTTAGATAAGGTTCAGTTGGTTGGATTAGGTTACCTATTCAAATTTTCGAATTTTCATCTTCTTCAGTTTAAAAACACTTTTTTAGTCGACCCACTCCCACCAAACCACCTATAAAAAACATAATGCAGCTTGGTAATACCTCAATAATGTAGAAATTTACCTTAATAAGATTACAATTATTTACATAATGTTAATTTACCGATTAATATTTACGTAACTTACATTTTTTTTTTCTTTTATGTTCTTACATTTGTAAGTATTGCTGTAATGTACTTATTCTTTCAACATATTACGTGTAGTACTAAATTGTTTATGTTTATTTGTTTATACTGGACGGAAATGTTTACTTCTTCCATCCATATAGTTGCAGAGTTTTTAACGCACTACGCTATTCACTGTCAGTGTTAGAAACCTATGTTGCCAATTCACGGACAGGACCGGCTTGCCTTTAAACACTGTTGAACACACCGTAGGATTGTTTTTTGCATCTACTTTACACCCTCCTATGCTAGGGGTTTATTTCTGTTACACCCTATATTAATGAACTTCCTTATTAAATCAAAACTTTATAAACCATTTTTATCATATAATCCACATTATATATTTTATACAACTGAATCCAATTAATGTTCAGTAAAGTATTATTAACGGCATCAAAATTAGTTTGTTTGAAATTATATCTAAAATATTCTAACTACTAACTAATTTTCTAATTTCATTACATGTACAGTACCAGTTATTGTAGGATGATAGTCGTATTCACGTATTAACAGTGGAGATTTGTAAATTTTTAAATCAAAATTAGAAAAACATAAAGTAATATAACAACTTAACTCTCAGAAAGTCTAATTTTCCGTCAATAAGGGTGAGAATAATATAAATTCGATTGACTTACCTGAAGAAATTGGTTCTACGCAGGCCGCCTGCGTCGCCAAATACTATTAGAGGCATCACCGTCGGCGTCGTTATCGTTTGTAGTTCTTATTCAGTCGCGACTTCTTCTCGGTCGTCCAACTTTCCCTTTACGTACCGTCGGCGCTGCCGCGGAATTTTTGAGGAGCTTATGCCAGTCCTGTTCGCAAACAAGGCTACCGGCTAACATGTAATACCGATCACCTGGCATCAGTTGTACACCGCACTTGCTACACGCGAAACACTTTAGATGAAACACATGGTGCGTTGGTATACCGCCTCCTTGTTGACCACCTCTTTGACCACCTTGACCAGGTGACGGGGGCACGCCACTGCGCATCACATGTTCACTAGCAGGGATTTTTTGACCGCAAGCAGAGCACGCACCTGAGCCAAACATCCTGAAAAAATAAAATACAATAGTAATATCCATATAACTGCCTATTTTAAGCTCACAAGGTTATTTGTATGTTATTAATACTAAAACGATCATTAAAAGAATCTTGTCTGTATGTCTGTATGCATGGGCTACTTTTCTAAACAGCTTAACCGACCGTTGCACATGAATTCCATCTTGATAACGGGGTGATATTACTACCGCTTATCAATTATTAGACAAAGTAAATACATGAATTCCGTCCCGTTGCAGAAGTTGTAAAAAATTATAGTAGCAAGAAATACATACAAGGAGTGAATTGTTGCCAAATGAACTCACTCGTCTCCCCGTTCGTCGTACACGTTTTAGTTATTATGCCTATATTAGACGCAGTTCAACAAATAAAAAACGCTAATAGCAGCCAAAAGAATAGGAGAAAAGAACTCTATGGAATTCAATAAGCAATAACGAGATAGATTGGTAGGGCACCTTCTCAGGCATGAAAATTTAGACAGAGACAGAAACGGGAGTTGGGAGGAGTAGATGTAGACCTAGATTAGATTACTATTCGCATATAGTTAAGGACGTGGGTTGCTATACTTTTAGGGAAATGCGAAAATTAGGTCAGGATAGAAAAGAGTGGAGGTGGGTGTCCAACCAGTGTTAGGATTGACGACCTTATTATGATGAATAGCAGCCATTATGAATGTGTTTCTCCCCAATTGTCGAATATTTGAGAGGTGGGAGAACTTTTATCCGCCAAAACCTAACCTAACCCAAGTTCGTACCTTTTCAGAACTCCAATCAAGTCGCTTTAGTAAATGATACGTAGGTACCAGTAGAAAACAGCGATCTTATTAATAATAATATGAACATATCATGCTACATACCAAATGTAATATCTAGCAACGCTGCTGTCTTTTTCTGCAAAATGTCACTAATGGGACGGAATTCATAGATAACTAGCAGCGAAACCCGGCGTTGCTCGGGTTAAAATACATCCCATTTTAATGGTATATAAAATTTTTAAGGATCCACTTTTTAACGTAGATAATATAGATTTCTATCTTAGATACCACCCTGTACTTTTATAAAATTCCTTAATAATAGTAGATCGTTCTAGAATATTCTAGAATATTTGGACGAAATCTAAAAAATTCTAGAAATCCTTAATAATTAATTGCGGACATTTGGAACTTTCCAGATTATTCCAGATATTTCTAGAACTTACTGGACCATTCCATATCGATTTTAACAGTTGCACACAATTTAGAACTTGCTAGATAATTCCAGATATTTCTCAAACTTTCTGGAACATTCCATATCGATTTTTAACAGTTGCACAAAATTTGGAACTTTCTAGATCATTCCAGACATTTTTAGAACATTCTAGATCGATTGTAACAGTTGCACACCATCTGGAGTTTTCTGGATCATTTCAGAAATATTTAGAACTTTCCAAACGGTCTCATAAGTTAGAAAAGGACAGATATTTTTCACATATTCGGCACCCACAACCACCCACTTCCACCCACCGCCACCGCGACCAAACTCCCTTACTTTCAGCAGGAGACCAAGAGGTATTTACCACCCCAACGGGATGTTGATAGGAGTTCGTGGTGATAGAGAAAACCCTGTCTTTAGTATTATAAATATATATATATATATATATATATATACAGGAACAGGAAGTAGAAAGGAGTTACAGAGGTTTTTGGATACTAAGTACAACCAAAACCAATCAAAGTCGACAAAAGAACGTGCAACTTACTTGTAAAACAGTACAGCAGACGGAAAAAAAACTCTTGTTGCGTCCAACAGTTGTCCTTCGCTGATTCCTGTTGTTGTCCAGGCGTTGAGGAAATTGTTCGAAGAGTTGAAACTCACCAAGTCGAGAAACGAATACACTTTTCCCAACAATGTAACAAATTTATCCCACTTCTGACACCAAAATTTTAATGTCAGGGCTTCTGACACCAGGCAGTCTTTTCTATGTGTTTGCCGACACAATAACAATTCCTTAATAATAAAAGGGGCGAGCGAAGTAAGTTAAACTAATTTATTTGTCCCTTACTTTGGTACAGTGATGGTTGTACAATGTTAAAATTAGAGGTTCTGATTAAGTGAAGGTCTAAACTGCAACTGACTGATTGACTGACTTGAGTATGTTTTTAAATATACAACTGTTTTTACCCCCAAGATGCTTTTAGACATTTTTTACTTACGGTATTCGTTGAGACATAGAAAAATAAGGTTGAGAAGTGAAACTGCAATAAATCTATCAATAATGAATTTTGAAACTGAAATGGATATGTAAAAGAATCTTGAGTTTTCTCACAAGCGATAAACTAGAGGTTTTAAGTACACAGATGACAGAAACAAGCGAACAGCAATAGAATGAAATATGAGAAAAGGGGTGATTTTAAGCTAGACCAGGCTACAAATTAATGACACAAAAAAATGGAAAACGAAATGAATACAAGTTACAAGAAATATGATATAAGGTTAAGATTAGTGTTATTTGAAAGAAGTTATTGAAAAGTGCACTTTTAACATTAGATACATAACTTTGGTATTAAATAACATGGACCAGTGATAAAATATGAGAGGTATCTAACACCTCCCCTCTTTTGGAATTTTGGTGGAGATAAGTTGAACATCAAAATTTAAAACACATAATAAACAATTAAACACAATAATAATAAATCGTAACACAAAAGAAAATACGACAAAATACTGTTGTTTGAAGTTATAAGGTACTTACATATAAAATACTAGACAATACAGAGAAAATTAGATAAGAGACATTAATTATTTGAATTTATAAAATAGATATACATATATATATATA
>NW_020442462.1:1426706-1429608 GCF_000699045.2 Agrilus planipennis | reverse complement strand
TATATATATAGATAGATTAGATTTAGATTACACAAGAACCTTTTTAGTACGAAACGCTATTCGCATTGTCTAAAATCACTATTTGTAAATCAAAGACTGGACAGAGCCCACGTGCGAGATTACCGATTACATAAGGCTTTATACTTATGAAGAAGTTGTCAGTAGTAGTAACTAGACTGGTTTTTGTCTGTCGGTCTGTTGTTTGTACGGGAGTTATCTTCAAAACAAGTGAACCGATTATTACGATGGGACCTTTTTTTTTCACCCAAACAATGTCGCGGATAAAAGTTGGTAAACAATAAATTATGACTATGTTCACTGTAGTACGTAGGCAAATGGCTTTTATTACGAAAATTATTAATTAAATAGAATTTTTTATACAAGAAGTATATCAAAATCACCATGTGTGATATACATACTATAATCCTCTGCTTAAAAGTGATTAAGAATGTTATTTTTTGTTTAAAATAAAATAAGTTTATCACTCGTTTTTGAAGTCACTCGTATATGAAATTGCCTAACCGTTTATCCTCTTACAATCACTTTCATCTGCTTGTTCCTGTTTGAAGTCAGTTTACATTCGCGCTTCCTCCCCTTTAGTAAGATTGACTGATTTCTGTCGCCGGAAAGATTCCAATGCTGCCGCATAAATTTAATAGAAGGATACGAAATTCTTAAAGGAATATGATGGCGCAGATGCCTACATGATACGAGAAATTAGCTATAATAAGTAATCAATGTAAATTTCACTTTTATTGAAGTTAAATTTAATAATCTGTATGGATCTTAATCTTAATTGCAATACAGGATGTTTATGAAACAAGTAGCAAGCGTTGGAGGGTGATAACTAAATCCAATAGGGAATCGCATGATAAGTAAAGCATCGTGGTTAAGGGACAAAAATTTTTTTAAAGAAAGCCAGACGAAGTTTGAATCCGAAGCGACATTAGGTGTGAAATCAATAACGTATTGACATTGAATAACAAAATAGTTGCATCGATAAAAAATGTAGATATAACGGTTGCCGAACCTTTAATAAAGTAAATATCAACAGCTTACTACTGCGCTACTACACATAATAATCCTTAGATGCCCAGTACTATAATGAAATTAATTAAATAATAAAAGTATGCAGTGCTATTTTAAGTACACCTCCACATAGTACAAAGTACAAAGAAAAAGATAACGTTACGTAAAATTTAATAGGTAAATTAATGTCCTCCGAACAGGTAATGTCGATTTTATTAATTTGCCAAGGTGCGCTACCTTTTTCATGGGTGATGCGTCAATAGCCCTTTCCTCCCATTGGAAAAAAATACAATACAAACATCAATAAAAACACCCATACATACACAAACATACGTACACTACAAAAATTATTTGAGTCGTCCAGAAATGTCCGGTATTGGCCATACTTCATTTGCAGCGATCATACACGATCGTGCAAATCATTAATGTTCTACACTAGCGTTTGATACACGCACTGTTTCATACAACCTCCTACAAAGAAATCAAACGAATTTAGACGAGGATTACACCTTGGCCAGGGTACAAAACCTGTACGTACAATCGAGTATCTAGAAAAATGTTCGTCTAGTCTAGAAGATCAAGCATTGGTCAATGTAATAAACTCTGCACTGACTTATGACACTGACACATTGACCTACTTCTAATGACTTCGACTGTCTACATACATACGTGATACAAGCCTATGACATTCAAAGAACAATGAACTTCTTAGGCTGGATGTAAATATTAATATCGTCAATCACACTTAATCCAATCTAACAAATAATAAATAATATATGAGTACAAAAGTACAAAAGAAACACAACACGGATGCTGCTTAGTAACAACTGACTGAATGCGGCGTTGCGATATCATATTTCCCTGCGTGATCCTACCTGGGAAAATGGACTTTCAGTTACTAAACATTAAATTAATTTTTTATTTTATAGTGTTCTATCACGTTCTATTTATTTTAAAAATACACAGCACACCTAACCAAATGTAAGATTTAACAACACGACTGACAAAATACTGTTGGAGATTCAACAAATAAAAAACGCTAATAGCAGCCAAAAGAATAGGAGAAAAGAACTCTATGGAATTCAATAAGCAATAACGAGATAGATTGGTAGGGCACCTTCTCAGGCATGAAAATTTAGACAGAGACAGAAACGGGAGTTGGGAGGAGTAGATGTAGACCTAGATTAGATTACTATTCGCATATAGTTAAGGACGTGGGTTGCTATACTTTTAGGGAAATGCGAAAATTAGGTCAGGATAGAAAAGAGTGGAGGTGGGTGTCCAACCAGTGTTAGGATTGACGACCTTATTATGATGAATAGCAGCCATTATGAATGTGTTTCTCCCCAATTGTCGAATATTTGAGAGGTGGGAGAACTTTTATCCGCCAAAACCTAACCTAACCCAAGTTCGTACCTTTTCAGAACTCCAATCAAGTCGCTTTAGTAAATGATACGTAGGTACCAGTAGAAAACAGCGATCTTATTAATAATAATATGAACATATCATGCTACATACCAAATGTAATATCTAGCAACGCTGCTGTCTTTTTCTGCAAAATGTCACTAATGGGACGGAATTCATAGATAACTAGCAGCGAAACCCGGCGTTGCTCGGGTTAAAATACATCCCATGTTAATGGTATATAAAATTTTTAAGGATCCACTTTTTAACGTAGATAATATAGATTTCTATCTTAGATACCACCCTGTACTTTTATAAAATTCCTTAATAATAGTAGATCGTTCTAGAATATTCTAGAATATTTGGACAAAATCTAGAAAATTCTAGAAATCCTTGATAATTAATTGCGGACATTTGGAACTTTCCAGATCATTCCAGATATTTCTAAAACTTTCTGGAACATTCCATA
>NW_020442462.1:1419384-1426502 GCF_000699045.2 Agrilus planipennis | reverse complement strand
AGAGATTTGCGGACAATGAAGAAGTAATCGAAGCTGTAAATGGTTATTTTGAGGAGCTTGACGAATCAGTCTATAGAGATGGCATTAATAGACTGGAACACCGCTATGAGAAATGTATCAGCCTTGGAGGAGATTATGTTGAGAAATAAAAAAAAAAAATTTTTAAAAACCTTGTTTTTCTTGGTCAGGCCGGAAACTTATCAATCCACCCTCGTAAGATCTCTAATGAAAAATACAAAAAATGGATAACCACAATATTATATTTAAACAATAATTTATTCCTTTCAAGATTATTCAGCACGTTGTGATTGTATTAAGTCTTGCAAATTCGGAAACATAATGTCATAAATATGTAATCTGTAATTATCAACCGGTATTAAAGTGAATTTCAATAATTAACGATAAGTAATCCTGTATAAACCTTTTACCGTAAATTAATTAGATGAAAGGAAGATCAGACGGGCAATGCTATACGCAATTTTAAATCATAATTAAACATCAACATTCTTATATGCATTAAATTCCTTAGTTCTAAAAATAAGCTGTTGTAGTACTTATCTAACAGTTACCTTGAAAGTACACATGAAAACCATGTTAGAATTATATGAGGACTCTTACTACGGCTTGCACATTTCGAGTATCATAGACAAAAATGCGAATAGTGGGAAATCGTAACAGGTCAGAACAAGTTGATGTCTAGAGGCGATGAACGGTATACCAAAATGATGAGCAACAGATGAATAACCATAACAGAATTGGTGGCCCTGCTTTAAATGGTAATATGCGGAGGAAACGGTGTTGAATCCTTTTAAGAGTAAGAATATCAATGGATGTACATGTACTCTAAGTAAAAAATACATAAGTGACGATTAAGAAAACAAGAAATGAGTAGAGGTACGTGAGAGAAGAGATATTTATAAAATATTTAGTTAAGCGAAATAAATCATTTATATGATGAAGAAAAGTTAGGTGTGACTGAGTGAAATAATGCCTAAGTATTTTGACGAGTCACGTTTGTTAGCAGATGTCCAGATATAAAGTAGGAGTAACCTGAAGTAATGGAACTATGTAAAAAATACTTGATACGACATTTATATACATTTTACGTAACCCATTTTGATGGAATAAGTCTAAAACAACGTTGACAATAGATAGTTTAAAATATTTTTAGACCATCTGTATATAACAAAACCTCAACATCAGTAAGATACGTAACTGAATCATTAACGGAGATGTAAAATAACAGTGGACCAAGATGTGATCATTGCGGAACTCCAAATGTCACATAAAGGGGTTCAGTTAAGCAATTAGGCATTATAGCTCCTTTTATGCCTGCTGAGGCTAGGTTAGGTATAGTAAACATGGTTAATTAATCGAAAACACGTGAAAAATCGATCATAAAGTAGATCGACTTGAGGTGAAGCCATGTTGAGCAAAACTAATGTATTAAAATGAGTGAGTATAAGAAGAATCAATGACAAGAGAATAAACTACCTTTGGAATAGAACTAATTAAAGAGATGGGCCTATATTTAGAGACATCAGACTTACTGCCTTTTTTGGAGATAGGACTGATAAAACTGGGCTTCCATCTACCAGAAAATGAGCCCGAAGTCAGAGACACGCTAGAAGTTGGTGAATTGATGCTAGAGAAGCACATTTGCGAAGAATATGAGCCTACTTCAACAGGTCTATGATTGGAAGAAGGTATGACAGCCTTCAATGATTGAAAAACCTCTAAAATCCATATATATATATATATATCCATATAGGAACGCTCCACATATATGAACAAACTGGACTGAACACTCAAAGAAACAAGTCGCTTAATAACAGGTTACCTTAAGTCAACACCAATAAGTGGTATTGTCCCTCCTCAAATCAGATGCTCTGTTGTCAACAGGATCGAACGAAGAAAGTAAATGAAAGATTCACGACACCAATTATAAAACTGGGCTGAAGTTATACCCAAATTAAAGTTAAGGAAAAGCTTTCTTTACTGCGTACAACAACTGAAAAGCTTCATAATCAAAAAAAAACTTTTGGGTGTTTCATTCCCACNCACCCACCTTTAATTAAATTATTTATCGCCCGTTTAGTATTGGTTAGTAACAATGGCCTTATGTTGATAAACCGTGAACAGCACAGAAATTAACGAAATAAATTGTAAAAATGCGTTCAATTATTTTAAATATGATGTTAAAAATCACAGTGAATATATAATTACCAAATACACACTATAACCCGTTCCCAAATTTTAGATAATTGGACTTGAAAACCTCATACATGCTCAGACTTCTTCGCGGAGCTCGAAAACACATGTTGATGTTTAATTTTCCATTTAAAAATCAAGTAACTGTTTCTCTAATGTCAACCGTTTTAAAGTTTTTGTAAACTTGTTGCAAAAATTCAGATTTCTTTAATAAATCCTTTACTATTATTATACGAGGAACATTAATGTATATATTTGTTTATTTGCAATCGCTTACTTGAAAACGGATCCAATAAAAGTCTCCAATTTTCTCCGTTATCAATGAAACGATTTTAATAATTTGTTTGTACATTTTTTGTTCATTTACTATTTTTAGTGACAGTGCGTACACTTTTTTTTATTATTACATTCATGGTATTGCACACCTAATACTTAATAAACCGTAAAAATCGTTAGTTACTAAAATCTTAAAGCCTTAATGAATGTGAAATTTAATTAAAAATATCTGTGTTGTGATTAGCCATGTTTACAGTAATAATTGAATTAATTAATAAACGTTCTTATGTCAACGAATTTAACCGAAAGAAATAAAAGGGAATCGTTTGACTTGCACAATTTAATGAAGCTATTAAAGTCAAACTCCCTTTATTGAAATTCAAGAGACTCTTACTTCGCTCACTTTAGAATCGTTTGTTCGCTTCTTAAAAACTCCAACAGCCATTGGTTTTCTTTTTCCTCTCTTCTAAGCTTAACCACTTTAACACGGATTTACATAAAACACATAATGATCTCAGTTATGTCAACATCTGCTTTAATAGGTGCTGTGACAACAATCTTAAGAATGATATTGAAAGAAAAAGTTACTCTACCGTTTAAAGATTGACACTTCAGTGGTTTAAAGCTATAATCTATTCAAAAATGTGACCACAGAGGACTTCCGAACTTGTAAGTAGCAGAACATTCCAAAAGTGTTTTTAAAGAAAGATTTACATGCCGTTTTAAGCCAATGAGTGCAGTATTTTTTTAATGTACACTTAGCAATTGACAGCGAAATCTTTAATTCACCTCCGCGTTATCTAATAACGTTAAAACAATGTGAATGGACACATTTTGGAAGTTTCATATTGTTTAATATCATCAATCTGTATACATACACCTAAGTATGTAATAGCAATTCGGAAGTATTTTTTGCGTAAGATGTAGGTACATACATATGTATATCAAATTATAAAGGTCAAAGTATTCTACGTTTCCAAAAAAAAATTTACGGAACAATTGGCCACACAGTTCACGCATGCGTAACTAAAGCGCGCGCTATAAGAATACCTACCTACATGGATTTTCGTAAAACTTTTGCACAAATGAAAGCTTGTTCTTGCAGACAGGCATTTTGCGAATATCGTGTATACAGGTAAGGCTAAAAGTAAACCGAACATAGAAATTACCCATTTCTTTGTCGCACGATCGAAAACGCGTAATTTTGAGAACGTATAGAATATATTTTCTTACTCGCGTCTCTCTGAAAGTATCCTGCAGATTTAGTAGTGGTGAGAAGAGCGTGCACCCTTTTGATTTTTTTGAAATTTTGGTACATTGTACTATCAGGTGTGGGAGTGTTTGCTTCAAATTTGCTTGCTGTTGACAGGTCCGATCAGTATGTGTCCTAGTATTGTCAGGAAAAAAAAATTACTGATTCGTAGGGCGACGAACTCGAAACACTCTCACAGAGGTACAGAAATTACCTTAGCACGACTAGGAGCTTTTTTAAGCATTAGAGAAAACTTTTGTATATCATTAATCATTATCACTATCGATGCCATAAGGAGCTGGAAGAAAAGCCGGATATTGCGGAGATCTGATCAGTTAATACAGATGCAATTGATAAAGCAGTAGACGGTTGATTAGCTGCAGCAGAGTCGAAAATTCCAATATGCTCTGCTCTCGATATCTCTGTATGTCTGTAATAGCATTTTGCGAGGAGAAATCCTACATACGTGGCGAGACATCCTCCAAGTCTACCTGTAAGTTATTTATGTATGAAACTCATTATTACCAATCCTCGTATCGAGATTATCCAACTAGCCAACAATATAGAGATGTCAGAGGCATCATGGATCATGGGGCATCTTTTATTAAAGTGGATAAGTTAGCTTCCTTAAAAAAGGACGATACGGATTGGCTTGAATAGTCGTAGTATTCGACTGCTGGCATTGGAAGGTTGACTAGTACAAGGCAGCCATAAGTGTTAGATTAGATAAAAGAACGGTAGCACAGCAGTGTTATTAAAAGGGCCACAGCGGCTGCAACAGTAACAGAACTCACTGAATCATCAATAGCCGAAAAACTGTTTTGAATCATTGTCCTACAGTATTTGACACAAACGAAGGCTAATTTGTTTGGATTTTCGAAGACGCAACTGCAACATCGGCATAGTTTCGGTAATACGTATTTGTTTTTGCAATAAGAACAAGAACGCAATTTAGATTTTCCAACGACTGCATGTACTTGATACGAACAGCGCATGCGTAGAAAAGGCTGTTCTTTTTTGTCTCTAGTGGAAGAGTCTTTACAGCTAGTCTGCTTCTATTTCTATTTCATTTTGGAATTTAAATACAGCTGTTACCACGACTTTGTCTTTATCTATAAACACCCACCTTTAATTAAATTATTTATCGCCCGTTTAGTATTGGTTAGTAACAATGGCCTTATGTTGATAAACCGTGAACAGCACAGAAATTAACGAAATAAATTGTAAAAATGCGTTCAATTATTTTAAATATGATGTTAAAAATCACAGTGAATATATAATTACCAAATACACACTATAACCCGTTCCCAAATTTTAGATAATTGGACTTGAAAACCTCATACATGCTCAGACTTCTTCGCGGAGCTCGAAAACACATGTTGATGTTTAATTTTCCATTTAAAAATCAAGTAACTGTTTCTCTAATGTCAACCGTTTTAAAGTTTTTGTAAACTTGTTGCAAAAATTCAGATTTCTTTAATAAATCCTTTACTATTATTATACGAGGAACATTAATGTATATATTTGTTTATTTGCAATCGCTTACTTGAAAACGGATCCAATAAAAGTCTCCAATTTTCTCCGTTATCAATGAAACGATTTTAATAATTTGTTTGTACATTTTTTGTTCATTTACTATTTTTAGTGACAGTGCGTACACTTTTTTTTATTATTACATTCATGGTATTGCACACCTAATACTTAATAAACCGTAAAAATCGTTAGTTACTAAAATCTTAAAGCCTTAATGAATGTGAAATTTAATTAAAAATATCTGTGTTGTGATTAGCCATGTTTACAGTAATAATTGAATTAATTAATAAACGTTCTTATGTCAANAACTAAATAAAAATATTTTAATTGATATGGAAGTCATTAAATTAACTGCTAGTACAAAAAGTAAAAGAAGAGTTCTAGCTGTGAATGGTTCTAGTGGTAAATGCTATGAAAATTTACAATTTAGTTTTCATACTATACCTAAACTAAACCTGGTAGCAGTTTGGTTTACGTTGAAGATTTATTCGAAAAAAAGGAAAAAATAGATAGGTTTGAAGCACGGCAGAGCTTTAAAATTAAAAAAATGCTAATCCACATATGAGAGTATGTTCATTACATTTTAAAAGGAGTGATTTTATTTTACCAGGTATTTTTTACAGATGTTGTATCCAAAAAGATGACATTTTTCATTGTCTAACTAAAAATTGCATATTTCTTAGATTATGCATGCTTAAGTATTGATATTTGGCAAGATACAAGAGGATACCTATCATTTATTACAGTTACGTTAAAGGTTTAGTATTATACAGGGGGACGAAAATTTAATGCCGAACCTACGTAACTTCGAACCATCAAACCCTTTTTTTATAAGTGGAATGCCCTGCATATTTTTTTAGATTCAATTATAGTATGTTTCCTCTATCTATCCATATTACACTTCCCAATACCTACCCATCTCTTAGTTTTTCTGTTATTTACGTTTTTTATTACAAGCAACTAAAATAGTCGAATTTTTAGCGAAGATGGTTATGGAATTGCTAGAGAACTTGAAAACAAATAAAAAACAATAATTCTGTCATCATTTACCATTATTAGTGGTAGTTAACTATTAATTTTGAAATCACGGAACACAATACGTCTCTGTCTCTGAAGAGGGTAACTTAAGCCCTTTAAAAAAACTGCTTAGTGTGCGAGTACAAGACAGGCAGTTTAAAGCAACCCTCACCCTCTCCACCTCGAACAACGTAGTTTGTAATATTTCCGAACCAAACGTGGATATTTATAATTTGCATTACTTCATTCGTTTCTATTTTTTTTTTTAAGCTGAAAATCATTAACTGCATAATTTACCTACCATAAAGACAGTTACCCTACGCCCCTCACCAGAGGTTAAGTATGATAAAACTTGGCAATTCAAATAGTATAATTATTACAGTGCAAAGAAGATTTGAAATAGGAAATTTGGGCAGAAATAAAATTTAGTTATACTTTCATTGGCGAAATGTTTCAGGTATGCGAATCTCCTTTATTTTTAAAGATGTAACTGTACATAGTAGGACAAAGTTACCTAGTTAATTGTCATCTATGTTTTGGGATTGATGCTCAATCAATACTGCTTTCATGTCAGTTTTGTAGTAATTAGCGCAAAATTAAGTTAAATTAATAAGTAATTTTTTTTTAATTACAGCAACAAATTTAGAAAAGTTTTAATAAAACAATTAAACAACATATTATAATAATCTTAACATTACTAATTTACAATGTACAGTTTTAGTTCCATTTATCTGTTTAGAGATAGTTCAAGTATTACATAATTTAGTATATTTTTGGGTAATTTAGTGATCTTCTTCATTATTACTAAATTTATTTAATTATTTACTCT
>NW_020442462.1:1417895-1419010 GCF_000699045.2 Agrilus planipennis | reverse complement strand
AAATAAATTTGAATACTTCCCGATTTTTGAATAAATAATCAAAACTGAGCAGGAATGTAGAAATGATTTATTATAAAAAAAGTATAACTTTGAGACTTTTTCGAGGCTGAAAGGTGTTGAGAGTTGAGAGTGTCAAATTAATGTGAACTTACTAGGTTTTTTAAGTCACAATGCATTGCATACAAACCGTCAAGGATTACTCATGGGTTCCCAAAAGATTTTATATTACAAAACACAAATGTATAGGTAAAATAATAAATGTATTATAAATAGCTAAAAGCGTGTAAAAACAAAAAAATTAATAAAGAATATATGTATACGTATATATATTTCAGAAACTACTTCGAATTAACTTTTAAAATTTTGGGGTCTAAGGTTCTCGGAGGTGCTGTCTTTAAATAAAATAATGTCAATCTTGCAGCACGTTCGGTTATACAGGGTGTCCCAGTTATAATAATTAAAAAAGAAACCATGGCTTCCTGACACAAAATACAACAAAAAAGTGTTATAGAATTTTTCAATCCAGTGACAACTGAGCTCGCAAATCGTCTTTGTAAATTTGAACGTACAATTTGTTTCATTACGGGCCTGGATCTAGGCGACTAACGTCGCTCAGCTGATCTAGTGTGGATGTAACAAGTACCTACCGGGAAGAAGCCGAATGCACTTCCACCTTGTAAAAAAAAGGTAAAAGTGAAAAAGAAATGCGTACCTTTTATAAAAAATGTTTAAATTGTCCGCCATTCGCTTCAATGCAACACTGACAGCGACGTACCAAAATTAAAAAGAAGACTCCTAATTACCACAAAAAAAACTTTTCGAGCGGACACGTGTTTCGCCCACTTCATACGTGGGCGTTATCAACGCGAGATATTTATACTTTGTTGTTTTTAGATTTGATACATTCTACTACAGATCATTTGTAGGTATGAAATTTAATTCTCTAAAAAACTGTCGCATACAATTTAATATTAAAAAGAAACGAACGTAACCCAACCTTTGTCTAACCTGACCTCATATATTACCTTTTTTTGACTAATTCTTATAATTTATTTTGACATATTCATAAAACTGTAGGATTCGATCTCCAAACCACAATTATTCTGAATAAGTTT
>NW_020442462.1:1393158-1416174 GCF_000699045.2 Agrilus planipennis | reverse complement strand
GCCGGAAGGTAGGGCGGAAGGCCCTCTTCAGCCTGCTTTCAGGAATCGTGGGAACAGGTGGGTTTTGGTTCGGGTGAGAAAGATGAGACGGACGAAATGAAGACAGAAGAGAATGAAAGATTATCTGTGGAATATTACTGCCTCAGCATTTGCCTAGGTGATCCAAGGAAACCACAGAAAAACTAAGACCAAGGCAGACGGACCCGGAATCGAATCGGCGTCCTCCCGAATGCTAAGCAATGGTCTAGACCTCTAGGCCATGCCGCTCGGTGTAACTCTTTCGACCTCTCGGCAACTATTTATAGGGGCAAAACCTGTTTTGGAAAGATCCAGATTGTGACATCTAAAAACATCTGCTTTTCTTGTTCTTTGTTACCATGCATGTTGCGTTGCCTACACATAACAATATGATCGATTGCCTTTGTTACTGTGCATATTGGGTTGCCTACACAGGACAATTTGTACCTATCTAACAATAGATACCAGTCAAAGTTACGTAGTAGAATTGTAACAACAGAAAGTTTGATTTGGAATTCAATATACTCTATCGAACGATTAATATAATACAAAATAAATTTTGTGAATAATCTATCTACATTTGTTCATTATGCTGCGCCTCTGATATTCACAAAGTAACGCATTACATTTTAATAATGCGGTGCTTAAAGCCACTGTTTATACAAATGAACCAATTTTTAAATGAAGACCATTACAACGAATAAAAAAGTAACTTTCTACTCAATAGGACTCGATATTACAATTACACTTTTTTATTGTTATCGATTTCGTCGAAATAATGGGAAAAGTTGAAACGAAATCTATTAAATTTCGTTCCCCTTCTTTCGATAAATAAGGAGTAAGTGGCTTTCCCGTCGAATTTCTAGGGACGAAATTCAACTGCCACTTTCCAATTACGAATAATAAAAAGCATCCAAATTGACCTTAATCCGTTCGAACAATTGGAGTAATTTATTAGTTTGTTTTGGATGATCGTTTTTTCGATATAGGGCTGACTTTAATAACGATAACGGCAACGGCATCATCCGTATTATCGTCCAAATAGATTTCGAATTTAATATTTTGAAGGGTAATATATCGATCTGCACTGCGGTTTATTTAGAACCCTGTAATTTATTAGCATAACTTGAATACGCGCCGAGACTTGTATCGATCGGCCATGGCCGCCTCTGTCGCGACTACACTCAACCGAATGAAATTTTACCACCCCCTCTAACGTTTTCGTATATGTATGTATATATCTACACATATATGTATACCTAAATAATACAATCACAATAGTGACTTTAATTTAGAAACATCAAGCGCGTCATATATTATAACTGACAAATTAGATAAAGTGCCTATATATACATATATATAAGTAAATAATTTTATTAATGGAAAACAACTTTGGGATTATTATTATTTAAAATCCTCACAATTCTAATAAATTCGAATCGATTTTTAAAAGTATCTAAGACAATAATCTGATGCAATTAGGTTTATACTACGGAATTCAGTTAAAATAAATAAATTTGAATACTTCCCGATTTTTGAATTTATTATTTATAAGTACTATCAAGTAAAAACTTTACCCTTTGAAATCTTTTTTGAAGGATGTCGCAACATTAACTACACTAAATCAGTTGAATGAGCTAAATGATATCGCCGATCATTGAACAATGTTTCAACGGTCTTAACTTTTACTGAAAATATGCTTCTAAAAATTCTCCAAGAAATGTTTCATGCAAACAGCAATAGCAAAACTTGATTTATCGAAATTTTAAGGTAGAAACTAGCTGATAATAATATTTTCTCGTGTCAAGCGGAAGTGATGCAGTTACTTTAATCATACAAATTGCAACTAAAATAGAAACAGAAAATATTGCTGTTCGTGCTGAAGATATCGATGTGTTAGTTTAATTAATAGTTTTAACGCCTTCCCATAAGGAAATGTATTTTCACAAACCAGCAAAAGAAACGGTATCCGCAAAAATTTGCTCGATTAAAAGCCTTGAACGATTATTACGAATATGTAAAAACTATATTTTGTTTTAACAAGGATAGAATTATACAATAACAAAACAAGTGACGCTATGACTAATGGTTCACTCAAATGGACTTATTAATTAACATGTTGAACGCCATCTTTTTAGAATGCTTCGTACAAAACGAGCACGAAAGCTACAGGCGAATATGAATTTCAATATCAAAAAAAGCAACCATCCAATTTGTTATCATAAATTTACTACAACCATCACACAATTTGCAGTTTCTGAGATCATAAAATTTGTTTCAATTTTCTGTGAGTGACGAACTTACTAAGAAAACTACAAACGATTTTTACTCATGGATTGTTAACTTATTACCCTTCAAATAAAGTGCCAAGACGGTTCCATACAATTTTGTAGGTATCTAAATAATTCGTCCGTTACGGGAATCGAGTCTCGAAAAATTTTCTGGCTTTTTCTGAGTATGTTTTAAATTTCCCCCAGTCTCTAAAATCTATAATTACAATATTACAATCAACAAAATATTTTTTGACGTGACAACATCTTATAATTCGATGAACGCACGAAAAAACATGACTCATGCGGCGTTACCTCGCTCTGAGGCGTTCCATTTAAGGCTTGAAGTGCAAGCGAGAGCGCGGAACGAGCGACAAAGAGCCACAATCGGCCTCCGCGTTCGGCAGCGTTCGACATCTCTCTCTCTCTCCTACTTGAGTGAGCGATGCGTCCGCGTGGACAGCTGATATACAATAATACATTTACATGTTTTCGTCAAGTATGAAGTGCAGTGAAAAGTGAATGTGGTGTCAATTGTTTATAGTAACGATAATTGCGGCGATAAAGGTAATGATTCTTTCGATATTAAATATATGTTCAGTGATATATTGTCGAATTGAAGCTACAGTTACAAAAATTTTAATGATGTTTAAAAGTTGTAAATAAAAATTGTAAAACAATTGCTCAAAGCACATTCATACTTGTAAAAACTATGTACATTGGAAAAAAAATAAATAAAAATTGACATAATTGTATTTATGCGTACAAATATATGTAACTTGATCAATTCAACTGTGATTTCCATTTACCTCCTTCTCTATATCCATACAAAATATCTATCAAACAAATAAAATTAAAATTTTCTTTTGAAAAATGAAACCATTCCATCAGTATTTTCTTATGACGTTGTCACGTTCAACTGTCGTCAGTAAACCGACTTTACAGACAACCGATTTTTTGTAAAGTAACTACAAATTTACGGTTTTTGGATTTTTTTCGTTACTTGCGCTATAAGACATTACTTCTTGCCAAATCTCATGATTCTAGGTCAACCGAAACTACCCCATTGGCTTTGATTCCCTTACCAGTGTTAAAATATACGTATCTTTTGACTGAGTTGAGGCAGTTTAATTTTTTCGTAAATCGAAGAGATTTCAGACCTGAATATTTAACATTAATACCTCCGCGTGTTACTGAGAAAAGGGGGTCTTGACAGACGGACGGACAGACTCTAAATATAACTAAATTTAATGAAACAGATTTCCCATAATAATGGATACATAACTAACTTGTTAATAATAAAAAATAAAAACTGTTACAAGTCTATACCATAGTTTTGCTAAAATTATCGAGTTTCGGGAAAAATTCACCTATTTTATAATTTCTAGGGATTTCATAAGTTCTTCACATACAAAACTTCACTACAATCTTCCAGGTCTTTTATAGTTTCTGTCAGCATCAAAATTTCTTTGAATTGATCTAAAGTGGAAATATTAATAGACACTCATACAATTTAAAAAATAACATTCATTGCTACTACAATAATCTACTGACGATCACACTACTTTTTGTCAAAATGCTAGAATTGCTCGTGAAAATCAAATATTTCATTTAATTACAACTATAAAAAATCTATTCTATAATAATTATCTACGCCGCTTTTAGGGTAGGAACTCATTTTAGTTTTTTATTATTACACTTTATTATTACTAAAAAAGGATCATTTTCACAAAAAGACTGAATTATAAAATGCATATAGCATACAACCAATTACGTATAGATAATAAAAACATTTCGCCTTAAACCTTAAAAAAATGCAGTAGCAATATTCAAGAAATTACTTGTTTACCGGTCATTATTAATAACTACTAAATCATTCAGTTAAAACAAGATTTACAAGTATTAACTTTTTTTTAAACTCACAATAACTGTAAATTCATTAATAAAATAGGCAAAGTTTGTCACATATTCACAAGAACATTGTTCTAAAATCAAAATTAACCTTTTCTCATAATTTCGACAGTTAATTTTTGAATATATGAATGCACATATAGCAATTGACCATTATAAAATAAAACTATGGCAAATTTCGCGGACCGGAAAACTGTTTAAAGAGGGTGACGGGCTAATAATAAAATTTTTTTTTATTATTTTACTATTAATAATTTNCCACATATATAATTTAAGGTTCCGTTCTTCAAGAAGAAAAAATCCAAATCTTATTGGATTTCTTTTATGCCTGTGTCAAAAAATTCGTAATCGTCAAAAGTATAGAGTACTTCTAGGTGTTAGCTTCCTTTGAATTGATTGAAGAAAGATTGTGTGATACAAATTTGGGAAAAACATCTGAAAATCTCACTACTTTTAAATTTTCAATAGACTTATTTCTCTAAATTTTTCTTGAAGATTGTGCGTCTCCTAAAGGTTAGACTATGGTTGAGAGGATTGTTCGAATTTTAAATTTAATCAGATTGGCCTTCTCAACCAGGAAGCCTGATTATTCTATTGAAGAAGTGCCAAATATCATTGTTTAGTCCCAAGATGCAAATTATCTGGAGGCTACTCCAAATTATTTTGGGAAAGTCTGTTCTACTACAATGGTAAATAAAATTAGTAACGTTTTTGATTTTTTTTCTTGAAGTGCTTATTAAGAAACTTCGCTACATTTCAGCTAAACGTTTAAAACATACTTAAAACTAGAAGAACAAAATAACAAATAGTTGAATGTTATTGTATAAGTATGTAAGAATCAAGTCTGCCGACATTTATCTCACTTCATCTTAGTTTTTTAACCGCTGATGTTACCGGTTCGTTAATACACACTATCTGAGGACCGAGGCAGTGTGAACTCTTGATAAAATGTATGCAAACGGTGTTAGAGTAAAGTGGGCATGTAATTGGTCTCTACCACCGACGTCGCCGCTACAGCCGCCATCACCACCGCCGCGTCGCGTCTATTGATTGAGGCCTCCGGTCCTCTGGTGGTGTGAGCAAATTGAGTTAGGCATTTATTCCCCAGAGCCTGTAGCCTCCAGAATTGTAGTTGTACTCCCTAGTTCTTTACGAACAGTTAGTTGCTCATTTGCGTGCATGGACAAGCCTTTTACGTTTGAAATTATTTTATGGAAAAATGTAGTTTCTATTCACTTTTGTTTATCACAATAGCTCATTCATTGTTTTTAGTCATGTTGAACGTGATCCATTATAGGTAAAGAGACATCGAAATTGTTGAATGCCAAAAAAAAATTTAGCTTGTACAAATAGATGCTTATTCTGACAATTTAAAAAATGCCTGAAAATGGTAAAAAATATAATATTACTTCCGGAAGAGATAGACGAACATTTTTAAATCATGAAAAAATTACAGAATATAAAGAAACATGTGATATTTTTGTTGTAGTACATAACAGCGCAAAGCAAAATATAAAAATTAATTGATTACTTATTTCAAAATTAAAAAAAATCGTGGTGACTCAACTAACCCATAGTAGTCCTGGCGAAAACGACACAAATTGAAACATGGCTTTGCACTGTCTACCATTTTGAGAACTTAAGATATATGCTTCTACTGTTGTAAATCCTGAGTAGATAAGAGCCTTTTCACACAGGCTACTTCTTGTAGCGATTCTGAAGCGCTACAGTTGAGTGTTTTTTTTTGAAATCCACTGTTTTAAATTGACGCTTTCACACGAGAGCAGCGGCATTTACTTAAGTTAACGCTTCCACACTGGCCTAAATGTCATAATTTCAAAGACTACATGAATAAATAGCTACAGTGAAAAATATTATAAGGAAGAGCATCGGAAGAAGGAATTCATTTCGACGTAAATCTTGGAAAGATCTATAGAAATCCTTTTATCAATCGATTGCTGTTGTAAGGATCGACCCAATGTTTCCGATTCTTTATTTTTATAAATTTATAAGAAGCGCTAATAAAGTAAGCGCCTCTTCGTCTTTCTTTTGCGACTTTAATAATTCTTTCTTTAAATTTGAAATAGACGCATTACTATATTGGCTACAATATCGAAGCGCTGCAAAAAATCGCTCTTTATACATACGAATTAGCAACTGTTGCGCTACTGTAGCGCTACAAAATGTAGCTTGTGTGAGAAGGGTTTTAGTGAGACGTAGCACGAATACGTTATGTTTCATTATCTTTATGCCGTCTGTGATTTTTATAGAACGAAAATTAAAAATAAAAAAATGGGTGCGTGTACTTATGTACGCGCGTGAGAAGTTATACTTCTTTGGCATCATTAAAAATAGAAAAATACACAACATGTCAAAATCTTCTGTCACACAATGATAAAGAAAAGACGTATGTAATAAAAAACAATAAAACAAATAACGGATGTCTTACATTATATTTAAATAATCTATTAAATTTTTGTCACGAACTTTTTATTAAATGTTCTATTAAATTTATTTCTTTATTTTGTAAATATTAAATAACCAATAATAAATATTCAACATTGATAATTTAATAATATTTAGTATTAATTATATTAAATAATGATATTTTAATTTATATCAATAAATAATACATAGGGATAACTAACCTCAATTATATTGGAGCACTTAAAAAAGTATTTTAGCACAATTTTTTCACTAATATTCACAAATAGTAAATAATATTAATCCAAATATTCAATTTAAATCACTACTGAATATATTTTATTGCCACATATATAATTCGCACTTGTATGAAAATAAAACACGTGTTGTGACTGTAAAAACTAAAACCATGTGGATAAATATTATAAATAAATATGAAAACAGTGATCAGAGGCGACAAGCGTACCAACATGCGCGACTAAGAGAGGTTTTATTTCTATTTCGTTGGTAGCTTTTTTCCGAGACTTAATGAATTCGGTTGAGTGGGCAACTTCATCCTGTTAATTTTGTGTTACAGTGATGCGCGCGCATCTTGAAATTTCACTCTCATCAGTTTTTCATAACGCGCCTAAAGAAGTATAACTTCAATTAATAACAAATTCGGCACTGTTATCGGCAGACGGTTTCCGCAGATGTCAAACTTCTGGTGCTGGAATCACATAGATCTAAAAATTAATTGGTGATTTTATACTGTCTACTGATAGTCTAGGGGTCTAGGCTATTATAATAAACCAAGCTGTCTTTCACTTCCGCAATAACCATAATCAATTACTAAAGGCCTTCGCAGCCAGTAGATGAACTGATTCGGTTCTGATTCGGGTCTATAGGACATCGGGTGTTGGACTTACCACCTTTATAAGGCAGAAGCAACCCAGGTGTATTCCGAAATATAACCCAGCATACTGGCCAGTGCTGAGGACATCATGAATCAACGCCATATTGTACAGGTGTGCCACCATATTGTACTGGTGAGACAAATGAAACGTGGTAGTATACCAAACGGGCGTGTGCTTCAGACTTTGAGGAATTTTTTATTGTAAGAAACTTTAACAACTTTTGGAGCAAAATTGTTGTAAATGAGCACAAACACTATTCTCAATATGACGTCAACAGCATGGTGTCGATTCATGACGTCATCGGTACTGGTCAGTCTGTATGCTGGATTATATTTCGGAACACAAACTTTAACACATGACGACCTATAAACCCGAATCAGAACAACATCAGTTCAAACATAACCTACGTATTGGCAAACGTTATAAGATTATTGTGAGATACACAATTTTACGGCCTATTTGTTTTAAGCAGCAGAAGTTTGGCATCACTGGAAACCGTCTACTGATAACCGAGGGCCGGATTTTTGTTTTTTTTACTTTCATTCTATGAAAATGGCAGACGGTATAAGATTAGTCAAACATCACTTATTCTTAAGCTATTTAAAATCTATAAGGCGTGCTACGTTTCATCGGAAAAAAAACCTTGCTAATTCGGATTTCACAATAAAAAGTATATATTTGAAGCTCTCAAAAAAGCAGACGATGCAAAACCGTGTTTCAATAATTTGATGCCCGTTTGCACCGTTGTGTAACTAAGATGGATTTAAAAAGGTATTGCTAAAACTTAGGCTTTTCAATTTTGTTTCTGCAATATACGCTGTCTACCTCTCACTTATAAGAAAATACTGCTTATTGTTAGTTCTTGGAGATTTGGCAACAATGCAACAATATTTAGACGCTGGTCGTCTCCGTTTCATCCCTGTCGAAACTCTTCATTCACAATACTATTTTAATCATAACTCATCTTTTTTTTACATAACCCAATAATATATCCTTTATAACCTCTAACTTCAATCTTCAAATCACATTATTATTTTTGTTCTATGACTACGATAAGTTACGAAAATTAAAAATTAACAAATTCGGCACTGTTATCGGCAGACGGTTTCCGCAGATGTCAAACTTCTGGTGCTAGAATCACGAAAAATATCTAATTACTGCTAAACAAAAACTATTTGGTGATTCATTCCCACCAGCCAGTAATGGACATTCCCTCCGAAATAAGCCGGAAGGTAGGACGGAAGGAAGACCCTCTTCAGCCTCCTTTCAGGAATAGTGGGAATGGGTGGGTGGCGGTTCGTGTGAGAAAGATGAAACGGACGAAATGAAGGAAGAATAGAATCAAAGATTATCTGTGAAATATTACTGCTACAGCATTTGCTTAAGTGATCCAAGGAAACCACAGAAACACTTGGGCCAAGGCAGATGGACCCGGAATCGAACAAGCGCGGCGTCCTCTTGAATATTACGCAACGGTTTAAACCTCTATGCCATGCCGTTCGGTGAATTACTGCTAACAACATATATGTTTACCTGGTTGTAATTGTAATAGGAAATAGTCAAGAAAAAATGGAAAATTATGTTGGCGTTATGTAAAAAAAAAAGAAAGACTTAAAGGTGCTAGAAGAGAGTAAGGTGTAAAAAAAGTTTTCGAAGATGTACCTGGCCCCTTAATTTGATATCACTAAAATATATTTACAAAAGAATGTGAAGAAAAAAAGAAAGTTTTTAGTGGAAAATTAGAAGAAATGACTAGTTTAGAAATTTACTTTTTTCAATGAAAGACTTCCATTGGCAGATAAGAATTTTTGAAATAAAAATTGATAAAAAAGTTAAAAACAGTAAATATTTCTGGTGTGTTTATAAGAAAGAGCAGTTTTACTATCTTCTACTAAAAAATAACTTTGTCAGTTTTCGAATAGAAAAAAGAATTCTAGCATAACTAGGAATGATAGCAAATATTTCCACTTTAAAAAATTAAACAAACCACGAAACCCTTTCAGACAATTCAATTGTTTTTCTTAAAACAGTTTCTGTCTTGTCCAAATTAGAATGCACCATATAAGACAAATGAACACACAATGATTATTTTTCTAACTTAAAATATTCATTACAAAAGTAATTATTTACCGATTAAGTGAATATTACAGAATGTGGAGCGTGATTTTCCTTACAATAATTATTGTATGTGAAGTTCCTTTCGAGAATGCAATTATAGGCTTATAGAGGCATTAATTTTAGAAAAAGCAAGATAAGATACAAATTGAAAGACACTTTTAATTTGCATTTAAATCAGCGCCTACAGGTGTATAATCACCTGCAACAACCTCGTGCCCATGGCTTCGAAGCTTTATTCGATGTTACACTATTAACATCTTCATGACACCAATGCCGACAGTTTGCACTAATTATTCCTAACCCTTTCTGGCTCGTCGTATAATGAAAATCGAAAAGTTGATCCAAATAATACAAAAAAAAAAAGAAGTAAGCTATTTCTGAGTTAACATCTAATCTAGTGGTATCTGGTTTAATTAAATCTTATAGGTACATTATATAAATTAATTGCACATTCCTTAAAATATTATTCAACTACCGTTGAACACAACCCAAAAAAAAAATGGCCGCCATTAGCAGGTGAATTTAGAAACAAACTGTCACTTGGTATATGGGTGATTCTACGTTAAGATGTACTAGTGGTGGCTAAATGAGAAAACCATACATTAGTTGAAAATTTGTGGAAAATTTGTTACCAGTAAATTTCAATGCCTTAATCAACATTTCATAACCTGGCCTGTCCTTTTACTATTTCGCAAATCAGTGTAATTTAATACATTTCTAATTAATTAGAAATTTCAGTATTATTTATTTCATAAAGCGTTAGTAGCAATGGTAAATATGATACAAAAAATCAAATTACTTTTATTTTCATTAAAAGAAAATACTTACGCAATTTTTGTCCCTCGTAATTTACGTCTAGACATTTTACATCCGTTAAAAAATGTAGATAAAGTCCGTGTCGTTGAAAATTTAAATCTAAGAGCATTGATTTGAAATTAACAACAAACGGCGCGCGAGCCACTCACGTGCTCTCATTGGCGGACAGTTTGATCACGTCATTCGACATGTACGGATGTGTAGGTGAATAAAGTATCTCCACTGGTAAGTTTTAATCCTTTATTATTGCAACTAAAACTTTGTTTGTAATGTGTATTTACTTTAATCCCTGCGTAGTTTACCGTGTTCCAGGTATATATCAGATATGTTTCTTTTAATGAATATATTGATTTCAAAAGGTTATGGGAGCCTTGACCATCAACGCTAAGACTTCTTTAGATTGTTTATTAAAATGAAACTTTTATTATGGTACATCGCCTCAAATTTTTTCGTCCATCTATCTCATGTCGCATTACAGCCGGCCGCGGAGTAGAGGTAAAACTGAAAGGCGCTTGGCAAAGCAGCCAAGACCAATATGGAGGCGCTCATGGCTTGCATGAGCTAACCGTGTAGCATTTATATTCTCACTCGTTCGTGCAAGTGCATACCAATTACATTTATAGACTGTGAAACTCAAAGCGAAGATGAAATTATTGATAGAACAACTGAAGTTTAAAATAAATTAATAATTTAAATTAATATTATTCTGTTTTTAACATGCGTCTATCATTTGAATCATTGCATATGTTATGTATTCCGTACTCTCATACGTAGATTGAAACTAAAATTTATAGTTGGATATCTTGTCTACTATTGATTTTCCATTATAATTCTCATTTTCCAATAATTAAGATAAGATTAAGAACGCAATTTTAATTTTAATACCCTAATTCGAATAATTTTCCGAAAATTTACAGTTAAATGCCTACAATCCGAAAAGTTTCACTTACAACTTGGTTTCATAAAACCACACAATTGTTTTTTTTATTTTTTATTCAACATTCAAATTTTCACTTCAATACTAACGAATATTTCGAAAGACGTCGAATAGATTTAAAAGAGAGACCGAAGACCATAATCTTCAGGGTAACGCAGTGAAGTTATGGTTCCCATATCAAAATTTCCCGCTACAATGGGATGATTTTCCAATTGGATTGTTAGCAAAATACTATTGTGACGTCGTTAAAAGCTCGAAAATATTCTTGTTAAACAGGACACGTTATTACAACTCTTTGTGGAAAAGAAAGAACATCCTGTTAGTAATTGAATTGGTAAAAGTATAGATGATGGGGGGGGGGGTCGAAAGAGGAGGTCTCCCCCACCAATGTACCATAAAAAGTTCGTGGTGGTCTAACCCCCATAAAACTTTATGGGGGTTGAAAGTTAATAAAGACGCCAATTTTTATACATTTCTAGGCATGTAAATATTTATATAGTCATTCTTAAACAACATTCAAAGGTAAAACTAATGAAAAATACATAAAAATATTGAGAAAGTTATATAAAACATTACTTAAATAGCTTTATCAATAGGGTAGGTTAGGTTAGGTTATCGGGTTTTGTTCAAGTGATCACCCTCTTTCGATCCCCCACCTCCACCCGCTTGAAAATAATTTTTTTATTGAATTTTATTTTAATTATAGTGTATGAAAATTGTCAAAATAATCAACTTTCAACCCCCATAATTTTTTATGGGGGTGAGACCGCCACGAACTTTTTATGGTACAGTGGTGGGGGAGACCTCCTCTTTCGATCCCACCCACCCCCACCCCCTTCGGGGGTGAGGACCATCATCTAGACATTTACCATTGAATTGATTCGGCATAGTATATAAATCGATTCAACCATCGGCATCGGTTTAATAATTATTTCATCAAATCATTCGTAACATACCCGTATGATACTGTATATAACGGGGATGACAACCAGATTATTTTACATTCAATGTCACTCGATATTTATTAGACTCACCTGCCATAGTCGTCCTTGCATAATATCATGTTGTCCCTGGTGAAACAGGACGAACCCATGTCCGCGAGCATTGCGTGGCAAACAGAACACTTCAGGCAACTATTATGCCAATAACCGTCTAACGCGTGCAGAAAATATCGTTCAATAATTTTTTCACCACAACCCGAACAAATTTTAACAGAGCCGTTATTATTGTTATTGTTAATATGCTGATGATGTTGACCTGATGATGGTGGTCCGCCGCCGTTGTTAAACGCGTGGTGTTGATGGTGTTGGTGTAGAAGTTGACTGTGGGGCCGACCAGGATGACCTGGAAAAGAAGTAAAATCAATTAAAAAAAACGTTAAAAAGGGGTATAATATGCAGCATTCAAACATTTTAATATGTTAACACCAAAAATGCGTAGCCTGTTCAATAAATACGCAAACTGAACCATAATCCATTTTACTATAATAATTTCTCAATCAACTATATGTCTATTTCCCATTACTCCCCATTTGTAGAACTCTACACTTCTACTATATCCGTTTCCATAATTCGTCATCGCACATCTCTTGTTTTCCATTCCTTTCTTTGTTATTTCAACTCGATGTTATATCTTAAAATGATGATTCTTCACCAGCGAAAGCCCAGCAAAAAAGTGTAAATAGTGTGTTGTGTCTTCACTTGTATACAGGGGGTGTAACAGGAATAAGTGCCTCCAGTACCCGTTTACTTTTTAAAGTTTAAATCTTGTATTGTATTGTATTAGACAATTAATGTGCAGTCCAATAAACTTATTTAGCAATACAACATCAATTATTAGTGTAAGTTACTGTAGAACAGTTGTTACATGATACGTATTTACAGGTTTGAACCATATCGATCCTCGATTTTAAAGAAGAAAATCCCTAAAATAATACACGCGAAATAACAGAGAACGTTAGATGTAGCAGTGTGGCAAATTTTCAAGGGGCAGTTGCTACGTCCTTATCATTTGCAGTGAGTGGAAGCCTTGTGTTTGCCGTGATATCATGAGCAGTATTTTCTCAAAATGTTGGATTTAAACAAGCGAATGAAACTCAATATAAAACATTATAAACGGACTTTATTTGAAAATGAATTATTAACTAGGAAATAACGGATTACAACTACAGGCACATCGAAGAAAAATGTGACTTAAAAACGCAAGTTACCAAGAAGAAGGACAAAACTTAACTAGGTCTAAATTATGTGACAAAATCAAAAATTGTTCTGGTGCTACCACCAATACCTGGTATGCTACAAAAGAATACGAACCAGAAGCTAATAAGGGGAAAAACCCAACAAGGTATGACGCTACCTCGAGCTATTAAATTCCTGTAACCGCATACAATTGAAGAGCATCCATAATAAAATTAACAAAGGTTGTGCCGTCGTAGACCTTCACAGAACATAACCATAGGGACCAAATCGGCTTTCAAAACATTCAAGAGATATTTGACTACCTTGTATGCATTTGAAATTATGGAAATTTCCAATATAATACAAAATAAAATAGGGTGAATAATAATAACAAACAAAAATTTCAGCCGGGAGTGAATTTGTGTTGGTGGTTTCGAAAATAAATAATGTGCTTCACGCAGGATGGAACTTTGAATTTTCACAGTAATCACTAACGGTGCGAGTCATACATTCTACGCGATCTCGAGAACTACTTTCAGTAAATATGTGGTATGAAATTTACGGAGACTCATTTGACCCTTTAGCTAAAAAAGTAATGCGCTTTGGCAGTACCCCAATGGTGGTGTGAAATTAAAATCGCAATATTGTCACATACGCGTTCGTAATTTCCAAAATTATATTTTTCATTTTCATGGAATTAGGTCTGCATAACTTTCAAAACGCGGAACCATTACATGTAATTGTATTTGATATGGTTCCGGGGATACATTGAGTCGACTTTGCGAAAAGAGCAAAGCTAAAGGAGAAAAAGAGAGAGACGAAGTGAAGTCCGCGAGGGAGATTAAGTGAGGTCCGAGAAGCGGGCAGGAAGCCGAGAGGAAGAAGTGATCCAATTGTCCATATGGGGGAATCGTCGGCGTTGGGTTGACGATTACAACCCTGTACCGAAATTTCCCCTTACAGAGCGAACCACCGAATCCACATACAGCACAGTTTCCTCCCGGAACTGCAGGAAGAGTAAAGATGCAACCGTTTAACTTAAGCTCCCTTAGTGACTCGCGGCTCCTACCTAATAATTTGTGTTATTTATTTATTGTTGTACATTTGTAGTTAGTTTAAGTCTTTGGAAATGGTTGGACAATGGTTGCGCTGAAGATACAATAATAAAATGAAAACAGATGTTTAATAGTAAATCTCTCCTACGCCAAACGACCCCTCCGATACTACAATACAGTATCCAGATGATGCTCATTTCCTGGCTAATGTTTATGTAACTTTACATATTTTTCCTTTTTTTGGTGTTCGTACATTTACACCTGTAATGTACTTATTTAATTGATTTAGTATAAAACTTATGTGTAGAACTAAATTGTTTATGTTTATCTTAGACGTTCGATTATCGGTAATGTTTACATTCTCCATCCATGTAGCGGCAGAGTACTGTTAAGAAGACAGTACATCCCCACCCACATTTACATCTCGCATCCCTCAAGATGCTAAGGGTGTGCTATATAAACCCCTGCATTTACCTTTGTAGTCAGTCTTAATAATTTGTCGTTTCTGAATAAACCTAATAACTTTAATAGAGTTTTTATCGTAATTATTAAGCTCCTTTTCACTTGAGAAGTTATCAAAAATTATTACAATTGCTAAGTGAATCTAAATGTTCGTGATTGTGATAATACAGTAACTAGTGAATCGAACCAGATCCGAACCAACGAACGTTTATAAGTTCTTTATTTTCGTTCCCCGATTCCTGGATCTTAACAGTACTTATCCCACTACGTTATTCGGTATTCTATGTTCCCAATTCACGCACAGGAACGGCTTCGGATTGTAAATTATTGTGATTTTCTTAAAAAACAATTTGCGCTTAACAACGGTACTGAACTCACCATGCACTGTTTGTTGTTTATTGCATCTAGTTTACACCCTCCAATGCTCGACACATATTTCTATTACTCCCTGTATATTACAAAAAAGCCGCAATCGCGTCTATTTAATTTACTTTACTAACACTGATATACTATCTTGCACCCCAAACAAAGCCGTCACACTAGAATTACTATGACCAAATATGAGTATTCCACAAAAACTTTCTCTCATATAAAGACAGAACGGCGTTATCTTTTGAAAAATTTGACGTTGTATAGAAAAATTCGTGTAAGTACCCTTACAGATATCTTTTCATACAAATAATAAAGTAATATAAATCTAATAAGTGCAATTTGAAGCATATGAGAATTATTTGATATCGATGGTTAATGGTATCCCGCCGAAGACTTTTTTGGTGCATTTTTGGTCGATAAAAACGGACTGATCTTCTATAAACAATTCATTTACACAATATACACTCAATTAGCTTAATGCCTGTATAATTAATTTGAAAGATACTTAAATAATTGAATTTAACTATTTGAGGTTTTGAGTGCTTTAATCAAACTTAATACTAATTTTTCTTGCATTTGACTTAAATAGACTCTACAAACTGACATCACCCCTAAGAGATAAATAACCCCTTGCTCGTCGCTGTCGTTGTTGATATGCACTTAGATACCCAGTGAATACCGACGCGACGTTTCCAGAAGTTTGGTACCTACTTAGAATAGTGTCATAAATATGTCCCAAAAACTACATATTTGTGAGATAAATTTGGATCTTAATTTTAACTTAAACTACAATATACATACAATGTAGAAATCTTCCCGAAGTGAGTTTGTTTTAATATGAAATATTCTCAATTTTTACCCACTACACATTACCTCAAATTAATGAAGAAAAATTGTTGCTGTTGTCACACCCCCGCCGGGAATCGAACCCGGGCTCTTTGGCTTTACGCGCCAATGCTCTGACCACTAAGCTACGAGAGATGACAACAGCAACAACGACAAACCGTACTTATTAGGTCACAAATCCGTCGAATTAATATATACTATGATTAAACATACATACAATTTTCTAGACATCTTTTAGAAGTGAGTTAGTTTAATATGAAATATTATTCTGAAAATGAATTTCTTGAATTCTTTTTTGCCCACTACACACTTCCTCAAATTAATGAGGAAAAATTTGTTGCTGTTGTCACACCCCCGCCGGGAATCGAACCCGGGCTCTTTGGCTTTACGCGCCAATGCTCTGACCACTAAGCTACGAGAGATGACAACAGCAACAACGACAAACCCTACTTATTAGGTCACAAATCCTTCGAACTAATATATACTATGATTAAACATACATACAATTTTTTAAACATCTTTTAGAAGTGAGTTAGTTTAATATGAAATATTATTCTGAAAATTCATTTCTTGAATTCTTTTTTGCCCACTACACACTCCCTCAAATTAATGAGGAAAAATTTGTTGCTGTTGTCACAACCCCGCCGGGAATCGATCCCGGGCTCTTTGGCTTTACGCGCCAATGCTCTGTTCACTAAGCTACGAGAGATGACAACAGCAACAACGACAAACCGTACTTATTAGGTCACAGATCCGTCGAACTAATGTAACTATATACTGAATATAAATATACATACAATGTGGAAATCTTCCCGAAGTGAGTTTGTTTTAATATGAAATATTCTCAATTTTTACCCACTACACATTACCTCAAATTTTTCCTCATTAATTTGAGGTAATGTGTAGTGGGTAAAAATTGAGAATATTTCATATTTAAACTACAATATATACAAATAAACAAGATTAAAGTATACATGGACCAATTCAAAAAAATCGAATATATACAAAATACTTTACGATGCTGAACGATTGCATAGCAACCAGCATAACAACGACAAAGGAATCATTTTGTAAATGCTATTTAAACCAAAAACAAGCCGAAATTTGAAAATTAGAATTCGATGATTATAGCTAAATCGAGATAGAGATAACGCCAAGTTAATTCTAAAACCAAGAATCATCTTATTCAAAGGTAAATGACCTGTGAATATAGTATAACGTGTATGACTTAAATAATAAAAAATAACAGTTATTAGGGTTATTTTAACAAAAATTCGAATGCGGGGTTGGATACGAGCTGGCCACGTACCGAAATAGTGTTTCAGTTGGTGTAGAAATTTTAGGACAATTTGTGTATAGAATTTCTTATAAGCGAGGAACCGGAGACATTGAAAGTACCGTCATAGCGGAATTGTAAAATTAAAAAAAAAAATGATAATTGACAATTATACGAACAAAATGGCCTTGGTACGCGTTAATTTACTTAACCGAAAGTATATTAAAAAAATTATTTATAATAAAACAGAAAAAATGTTTTACCATCATCGTGAATTTTAAAAAATTGTAATGTATTCGATAGGAAATTTGTTAATTTAAACGATAAAAATTGGCTTACCAATTTTTTTTAGCCGAACGGTCCTGGCATACCTATACTTAAAGGTTGTGAAGGAGGGTAAAATTTTACCATTATCGAGTACACTTTTTTTAATTTAACGTGTTTTAATGTGATTAACAAAAATATCTTGGTATGCATGTTTAAAAACTGCCGGATGTATTTGACATACCAGTTCGGCTTCCTTTACATCAATTATAAAAATCACCAAGTTAAATAATTTTAAAGTAAACATGCATGAGGATAAAAATGATAAAAAGAATCTAGTAAAATAATTCTTTTGGTTTATTTAAAATTTAAAAATAATTAATATTTTAAACAATTGTATAATAGTAACTTCCTAAAAGTATTTATTCCAAAATAAAATTATTAAACTTGATGATACTTCCGGTAGTTTTTAGACGTGCATACCAAGATATTTTTATTAATCACATTAAAACACGTAAGATTAAAAAAAAGTGTCTACGCGATAATGGTGAAATTTTACCCTCTTTTACATCCTTTAAGTATTCCACGTCCTTTCGGCTAAAAAAAATTAGTACCTACCTTAAATAAGTAAGCTAATTTTTTTCTTTTAAATTAACAAATTTGCTATCGAATACAGTACAATTCTTTAAAATTCACGATGATGGTAATGGTTTCTTTTTTTATTATAAATATTCTTTTAATACACTTTCGGCTAAGTAAATTAACGCGTACCATTTTGCTCGTATAATTGTCAAATATCAATTTTTTTAAAATTTTAAAATTCTGCGATGACGGTACTTTCAATGTCTCCGGCTCCCGGACTATTAGAAGAAGGCTGCACCAGTTAGATCCATCAAAACAGGACCGCGACGTCGCATCGCCCTGGCCCAATATGGTACTCTCAGTTTTCATGGCCTTTGTTGATAGGCTAGAACCACTTTAAGAGGGTTTTTTTCTATGGTACATTATGTCTCTAAGAAAACATAAATATTTCATGTATTTTCTGGGTTATTTTTCCTTTTTCACTAAAGAACTGATGTTCCACCTGTTCGTCAATGTTTCCAATTGATACGAGTAATAAATACGAGAGCTACTAAAAATATCTTTACTTTAGTCACTTTGATGATCAATCTAACCCTATTATAGTAGCTTAGAAACCGTATTTTTTGGACAGACTACGTTAAATAGAAGCAGCGCCACATTTTGCATATTTCAAGGTTTATAAAAAACCTACTTAGCCTATAAATAGACTTACTTTTTAGTATTTGTAAAAATACTTGGTTGATATGAACTTAATATGATAGACTAGCTACCTGTTTATGTCAATAGGGGACGCCGTCTCAGGGACAGCAAACATTTTTTATTACCTATACTTTCGTTTTTTTTCTTGAATGACAAAAAATTTTGAATGATTTCATGATTTTACTGATAATAGGTAAATTGTACTGTTTTGAACAACACTAATAAAACAATCAACCGTAACTTAATAGGGCTTCACTGTTTTATTGCTCCAATACTATTCATATTATGTAACAGAAATTACATCGGTGGTGACTGATATAAAATTTTGATTGTACTACTGATAGTAAACAGCAGAATCAGTTCAGTTGAGACAAGTCTTGACCGACAGACCTAATTTACTCATTGAATTAACCAAAAAAGTATCAATTGATAGTCTAAACATAGCACTTTTTAAGGAACCTGCTCGATCAATAGGACTTATCGCACAAACATAGTTCCTTCGACAATTTCGCATTGCGTCTCCCATGTGTGCCACTCCAACCCCCTAACACTGTTGCCAAGTGTGGTAGTATCTATGCACCCACGAGTCAAATCTCCATAGATATAAGCTTGTTTTTCTATTGCAATTAAAAATAGTATATTCGTGCTTACCGAGGAGTCCGATTCCGTGTCCATTGCTGGACAACATGTGTGGATGTGGTCCATGCGATGAAGGATAATTGTCTGGTGATGGAGGATGCGGAGACGTGAGCTCCGGCCCGGCTCCATAGGGGTGATAATGAGGGTTCATTGCTGCAATAGCGCTGACGGCCAGTTTGCCGGTAAAAGCGCCTTCGCAAGCGCCGACGTTCCCACAAAAACCAAATTAATAGAAAATATGAATTTGTACCGCCAAGAGAATCGGCGACAGGCAAAATCAACACCAGATTTTGCCCATTTCTTCATCCTGTAAAAACAAAACACCTACTAGTAAAAGTCTTTGTGACGTCATAAAATAAAATCAATATGACAGGCCTAAACAGTCTAATGCTTCATTATACATATTAGCGTAAAGAACAATTTTAGGAGTGCGTAAACGTAGCTGCTATACAAATGCAACGCCATAGGGCCATAACATTTCAGCTTATGAATCTGCAATATTATTTTAGTAAATGTACAGTCTATTTTAATTTGTTAGAATTGTGACCTTGAAGAAATCTGCGCGAAGATAGAAAGAATACACACTAGGCGTGAGCAAGACAGAAATAGTTGGAACAAGCTTGAACGAGCAGAGCTCTCGATGGGCGGTCTTAGGAGATCGGCTAGAACTGTACAGTACTAGACGAAAATGTTTAGCAATTTCTTAAAACAAAAATGTATATAAATTAACAATAGAAAACAAAGCAAAAGTTTTATAGGTGTGTAGAGCGTTAAGTTAATTCACTTGTTATTATTTTTGGCTAAATATGCTTTTAAATAAAGCATATTCTTAAATTTTAACGAGGCAGTTTAAATAATTTTGCAAATGGTACTGTACACTTTTGTCTAGTTCTCGCTCGATAATCGGTGGAGAAATGAGCTCCGCAGACAAATATGATTGAACTTGAATTATGCTACGGCGCATCCTAATAAAGGGAAGGGGCATATCTCCAACTTCTTGAAACGAACAGTAAAGTGATGTTACAGACAAGTGAAGAGGATACTATGCATACAGAAGATTAGAAATAAGGAGGTACCAGAAACAATAGGAGAACAGAGGTCAGCAAGGAAGTCAATAATAAATAGGCAAGATATGTTGATAGGACATCTTCTCATACGTGAAGAGCTTGTTAGAGACATATTAGAAGCACAAACAGGAGTAAAGAGTAGTAGTACCCAGATTATATTAGTGTTCACAAATAGTTAAGGTTGTCGGATGTTATCGTTTAAGGGAAATGCGAAGATTAGCTTAGGATAGGAAAAAGTGGAGGAGCGTGTCTAACCAATTTTAGGACTGACCACCTTATGATAATGAAACGTAATGCGTTTGTTTAAAGCTATTCTTTTAATAATGACGATAACGTTAATATCATCGTAGGCCAAGAGGTTGGAGATCGTATGAACTATTTAATCACATTTAAGAGACGGGAAAAATTCCGGATTATTACAAAGGTAACCCTTTGTGAAAGGAAAGATTATTTATTGAACAAAGAAAAATTTTAGAACAATTTAACTTAACTGCCCATGCGTCAAAAACTATGACTACGTAAAACAGCACAGAAAAGGATGAAAAAAATCATGGAAGAAATATTAGCCGAACATAGTAGAATGAAGATTCGGGCTATAGGGCCGTGGTCTAAGTGAACTATTCTGTCCAGACGTTTCGTCAGCTACTATGGCTGACATCCTCAGTGGCAGTGCTGCGTTGACAACGTGTGTCGCTGTCGAGACTTCGAGATATAATCTACGTTCTATCTATCTATAGCTCGAATCTTCATTCTACTATGGATTCCGGCCGTGAAAGCCTATGTTCTTATATTAGCCGAACACTAGTTATTTGGCTTTATGGATAATGCCAAAGAAAACAAGAGCAGCAAAAAAGAAAGAACGCGTACATAGAATTCGTACATCTAGAACATTAGAGAGTAAATAATTAAATAAATTCGTCAATAGTGAGAAAGATGTTTGATTACGCGACAATACTTACAAATGTACTGATGAGATGCAGAGGTAGAAGGTTGACAGTTTGTATAAAAAGCAGAACGCAATTATTGAATTTTATCATCATCTTAGTGTACATTTGTGACAGTGTGTAGGGGTGCGAAACGCAAACGGTAGGCACAGCAGAAATGATATGCGTAATTCAGATGATGATTTTATAGGCAGATAACGTAACTACCCAGATTTGAAAAGGCTAGAAATGAGGAGATATTGAAAGAAGTAGGAACACAGAGGGCGCTATGGCAGGACACTTTCTGAGATATGACGGCTACAGTTAGACACTAATTAAAGGTAGAAACGGAAGTAAAGAGGAACAGAGGAAAACCTAAATGAGACCACTATTCATACATACTTGGAGATGCAAGATGCTGTAGTTTTCGAGAGAATAGGAAAAAGTAGAGGTGTGTGTCCAACCAGCCTTCTCGCTTGTGACGGTGAAGATTTACTTAATGAAAATATAATATAAATCCAACAAGATGCACATCAAATTTACCAAATTATGACAGTTAAACATAACGGTTAAACGATGTTGGAATATCTCAGCATTTTTAAGAAAATTAAGATGTCACCATACACTTTCCGGGGCAAAGTATAAAATACAATTGTGTAAAAAATAATTAGTTTCAGAAAACTTTTATCATAAAACTCTGAAATCGCTTTAACTATACATACAAAAAAAACTTTCCGAAACATTACACAGCATCTTCTTTTTTATTTATTAGCTTACATAAAAAAAATTGTAACTGTAGTACCGGGTCGAATTAAGTACACTTTCAGTTTCACGCCAACGGTCCAGTCACGGTCAGATCAAAATATTGTTTCAGTCAAATGTTGAACCATGAAAACTTTAAAAAAACTTTTGGGTGTTACTTTTCCATCAGCTACTAATTCTGGTAGGCGGAATGTTCCTCAAGACTACGTCGGAGGGTAGAACTGAAGGCCCCCTTCACCCCCCTTTGAGGGATTGTGAGAATGGGTGGATGATGGTTGGGATGAGAAAGATGAGACGGACGAAATGAAAACAGAAGAGAGTGAAAGATCAAAATAATTCGAAGTGGTCTGTACACAAGTGGACCTTGTTGGAGCATACGTAATCCTAAAATGTAGCATCGTGCTACAGATGGCGTTTACAGCGCCATTTGTAGTATTTTCTAAAACGCACTGTTAAGACAGCAGGTAAAAGTTGGTCTGTGTTCTGTCGGAGCTGCCTGCGA
>NW_020442462.1:1383819-1387546 GCF_000699045.2 Agrilus planipennis | reverse complement strand
TCTTGAGATAAGAAATTTTCGAGTATTTATAGGATAGGGTTGTTAGTAATTTTGATAGAATGTTCTAGAAGGAAAAGTAGTGAGAGAGAGGGTGAAGACACTAGTTTCTAGGAATACACAGAATTAGATAGTACAGAATTCAAGAGAAAGCAATTAAGGGTAAAACCAGATATTAGTATGGGAGTGCATGCAGGTATGGTTGAAGTTGGATTTCCAGGTAAAAGTGATTGAAAGAACAATAGAGTTTAGATTGAAAGGAAACCAAAGTATTTACAGGATAAAAAGTTGAAAAGAATTGAAATAATATTTGAAGTGAAATAATATTCGAAATGAAATATTATTTGAAATGAAATATTAATTGAAATGGAAAAATTAGGAAAAATATTTACACACAAAAACAAAAAGAGTTATTTCGCCACAAACTAAATTACAAATTTGGAATCAAGTATTCTTTTTATTCACCTCTAACCCTTTCAGGGGCTAAAACAACCAACCCACAAATGCACTTTCGAGTATAAATTAAGAACGGTAAGAGATACACAACATTTTGTTTTGAAAAAAGTTGTAGAGATCCGGCATTTTTTTAGAATCCGGCCGGGTACCGGATAATGGAGACGGGTACCCGACCGGATACAGTGGCGGATAATTCTACCAGAGGGTAAAACGAAAAATCAAACATGAATAATAATAATTCAATATAAAACAAAACGCCTACCTAATAATTTAGGGCGTTATTGAGAGTTGTCTTTAAATGGAGACAAATCGCGAAAAGAGGCCTAAAGATGAACACGGATAAATCGAAGAGAAGCAGAAAATGGGGTGAAACAAGGAAAAAATGTATGTTTACTAATAAAACATTTTCTCTTACTCGCCCTGATCATAGTTTGAAAGTTTGTGAGCAACTAAGAATATGATAACGTACAGATAATGCTCAACCACCTGAAGACAGTCTAGCCTTAAAATAAAGATTCTATATAGTACGCTCACTCGTTTGATCTGCCTAAAATACCGACACCAAGGTAACCACAACAAACAAAAGAACGAATTTATTAGAATCTTTGGTATGATGCCGACAGTGGAGATAAATATTACCTAGAAAGTACTGTTTACTGCTTAGTAATGACTTATTGTTGTCGTTACTTACAATTAGAGCGAGTGTGATGCTACATAGAGTGTTTCATTGTGTGGACAAGGTAAACCAACCAGAGTTAATAGTTAATAAGTTAATGGAAAAAACCTTAATTTTGCACTTTTGACCTTGAATAATTTTTTTGCAGAAGTACGATCGAAGGGGACTTTTGACATTTTATTTATAATGACGTATTTAACGTCTCTGACAATTTTCAGCTCTATGTGAATATTGGCTAAGTTATAACTTATTTTTGTCAATTTTGACTGGACTATTAGGTATATTTACGAAAGATTGAAGTTTCTCTAATGCCGGAGTAGGGCCGACATGTTGGAATAATGTCTTCGAAAAGTATGTGTCATCATGATTTCCGCGTCCAACATGGGCGTACCCATGCCCTCCCCCTGGAAATCTCGCAGAAAATGTATAAACTCGCTTAATCACCAATCAAAGTGTAAAGGCCTTATACGGTCAAATTTACTTCTATTTATTTAACTACCTATAAAGTAGGATCATTTGCGGACAAAAAAAACCTAAAAACTTTTGGGAGTTTCATTCCCACCAGCCAGTAATGCTGGTAGGCGGGCAGTCCCTCCGGAAGGTAAGGCGGAAGGCCCTCTCAGCCTGATTTCAGGAATCGTAGGAATGGGTGGGTGGTGGTTCGGGTGAGAAAGATGAGACGGACGAAATGAAGACAGAAGAGAATGAAAGATTTTCTGTGGAATATTACTGCCTCAGCATTTGCCTAGGTGATCCAAGGAAACCACAGAAAAACTTGGACCAAGGCAGACGGACCCGGAATCGAACCGGCGTCCTCCCGAATGCTAAGCAATGGTCTAAACGTAATCAATACCCAATAAGAACATAGAACAGCACAATGACCTCCTAAAATAAAACGCTAATGACCCAGCGCCAGGAACAACTCCCATAGGGCACTAATATCAACTAGGCTTTATGGGTTGGACCCAAATAAATAAATAAATCGTAGAAAATTTGTGAAAACTGCGGTGATGATTCGGATAGAGAAAATAAAATGGAAACTGGAGGGTGAAATTGATCAGGCGGAGGAGATACATTAATATTAGGGTTATTCCTGAATGAAAGGTCCAGCATATAACGTTTAAATGAAAACATAACAAGATGACGTTAATCTAAGCCAAGATACGAGATACAGATGCAGACGGACCCGGAATTGAACCGGCGTCCTCCCGAATGATAAGCAATGGTCTAAACCTCTAGGCCATGCCGCTCGGTTAACCCTACACACTGCACTACATATATACCTAATGCTTCATGTAGGTGCCTTTGTGTAGGGTGTATGACAAAACAGCCGCTGACTTAAAAAAACTGACTTGCCCCTCCTAGCGCAGAAGCTGGGTACGCCCATGGCGTCCAACATATGTATATGAAAATGATGAGTAGTACCTCTACAACGTCCATAATAAAAATTCAAGGTCATCCTGTGAAAGAAGGATAATCCCGTGACATTGTAAGTTTGGTTCAAAGCATTTGAAGCTAAATAACCCAAAAATATGGATTTTTTTAGAAAATTTCATAGAACCATTTAGAAAGTGCTTGAAAATTTTTTTTTGAAAAACTTGATAGCATAAAAATTAACAAAGATAGGGTATCTCGTTTTTTCAATTAAAAGTCTGGCAATGTAACTTAAAAAAAACAGAATTAATTAAAATTTAGAAAAATCCTTGTAGGTGTATGTTAGCATATGTACCAATAGTGTGTAGAAAACGTTTGGTCAGTTCAGAGGTCCTAAATTAGGAAAAAAAGTCAATTTTGTTGTAAAATCGCTCTGGAAAATTTTGAAAAACAAATTTGTTTTTTGACAATAGCTAATAAAATTAAAAAATATAAAAATACAAGAGTAAAAAATGTAGACTTCAATAACAAAAATTTTCGTTTTTATTGTGTGTAAAGTGAAAAATATGCCTACTGAAACCGAAAATTGAGTGAGCAGACACCCCGCCCCAAACCCTTTAAACCGAAATATCTCAAAAACGAAGGGTTTTGGAATGTTAAACAGTTGAGACTAATTTGTAGACCTTAAAATTACCTTCAATTCTTTTTTTAAGCAATGCGATATTTTAAATATTAAGGATGATATCGTTGAAAAACCAACGAACGTTGGAATCCATTATAAATTATATTTACGATGATATTTTCGGAGAATGTCAGTTATTTTAATTTAATTTACTTTTAAATTATTAGTTACTTTTCTTATAAATAAAAAAATTTTTTTTTTCGAAATTCGGGTTGTTCTTTCTGAGAACTAGGGATGCTGTATGAGAGAGAAGAGCTACAATGACCAAAGTTGCTCTGGACTTATTATAGTTTAACTGATTCAGTTTGGGCATTTTTTTGAGTTGATTGACTGGACTATTTAGCTTATTTTATATACCATACGCCAGAGCCGGGCAAACTTTAACTTCGCAGGAACCGCTACATGAGGTTAGTTTGAGTCACTCCATACCCTTCAATGAGTACGAGAGAGTAAGCAGTAATGAATAATTTTGTTTTGTCTTTTTCTTCTCCCTTCCACTCCCATATCAAGCCCCTTCATCCCGTAGACGAGCGAAGCCACTC
>NW_020442462.1:1371503-1379865 GCF_000699045.2 Agrilus planipennis | reverse complement strand
GCTCCAAACATACACCTTTAACAACCTTTTTCGAATTTCTAAATTAACGGTTCGCGAGCATAGAAGTGACTTCTTTTTATTAAAGGCGACACGACCCTGCCCTATCCTCTGCTTTATATCCCTACTACTCCTTCCATCCTCACTTATCTGACTTCCTAGGTATCTAAAATCAACCACTTCTTCTAATATACTTACTCAGACGAAAACAACTTTCTTTTTTTTATATTTAAATAAATTTGAGATGTAGATTACAAGTTAGACAACTTCAAATTACGATCCAACGTTCGCTTGGTACCTGAAATTCAACTAGGTAGACACTGCTATTCATCGTATAGAAATCGAGTACACGACTAAAAGGATAAAGGACTAATACTGATTCGGAAAAGATAATATGCAAAAGGAACACACTACTTTCCTACCAAGGTCATCCTTAAAAAGGTTTGGTACTACTCCAGACATTGATCTGAAAAAGTGTGATATGTATTTGCGGCAGCTCAAGCACTTATGATTCCCATTAAATAATAATCTAAACCAGAAAAAATCCAACCTATTCTAAACTATCGCCCCCTTTAGAAGAAAAAACTTCCTACTCGATAATAATTAATTTTTCTTATATGAAACACATAAGGATAGGAGACGTGCCTGATTTTAGGTATCTAGGAAGTCAGATAAGTCAGGACGGAAAGAGTAGTAGGGATATAAAGCAGAAGATATCGCAGGGTCGAGTCGTCTTCAATAAAAAGAAGTCACTTCTATGCTAGCGAACGGCTAATTTAGAAATTCAAAAAAGATTATTGAAGATGTATGTTTGGAGCGAGGCGCTGTACGAGAGCGAAACAGGGACAGTGGCCGTGGCGGAAAAGAAAAGGTGAGAAGCGTTCGAAATGTGGTGTTATAGGCGGATGATGAGGATAACGTGGATAGAGAAGGTTATAAATGAAGAGATATCAAAAAGAATAGGAGAACAGAGGACTCTAAGTCAACAAAAAATTGGCGAGATAGGTTGGCAGGACACCATCTTAGGCATGAAGGTCTAATCAGAGATATACTAGAAGCAGAAACGGGAATTAGGAGGGGTACAGGTAGACCTAGATTAGATTACTGTTCGCAAGTAGTTAAGGATGTGAGTTGTTCTAGTTTTAGGGAAATGCGAAAATTAGCTCAGGATAGGAAAGAGTGGAGGTGCGTGTCCAACCAGTGTTAAGACTGACGACCTCATGATGATGATATGAAACACTACAATGTTGTTGCATATTATCTGGGGATAAAATATTATATCTTGGATTACAAAGAAGTTGCTTATTTTACGTGCATGAGATACAAAAAGCTTTATTACTGTTATGAAACAACATAAATTCCATTCACGTGCTCCTAAAATTGAATAGAATCGTACAAAAATATAGCAAACAACTTACGATTAGATAATAAATTTTATTATTGTATTATGAAACAGCATAAATTCTTTTTAGCCAAACTGCAATTAACTACCATGTACCAAAAACGTCGCCATTACATTTTGTACAGTTTTCATCGTTTACTACAGTACGAAAGTATCTACCTACTGTGCACCACACTCAAGTGTTGCATACTTAATTACAAACAAATAAAAGATATTATCCTTTGTACTACCTTCCTCAATGATAATATTAATATTTAAACATCAATAAAAAGCAGCCAAAATTGGGTGAAATGTTCCTTATTTGCTGATCAATTTCTATTCGACGTTTCGCCTTTTCGGTGCAAAGCTTTACATAGTTAATTAATTACATTGGAAATTTTCTTGTATAATCACCTGAGAATTAAGTCTGTTAGACACTTCGATAAAAACTTATATATAAAATCACAGACTCAGAATAGAAAATAACATAAAAATTAAAATAATACATTAATTGTTAAAATATTATATTTCAATTGACCTACACTGGCTTGTGGCTGCGCTTTCTATCAGTTGCAATCAATCGAGAGCATTTCTTACAGTTATCATGAAGTTGTAATAACGGATACGACATTTTATGTACCAATATATAAGAGTGGCTGACAAAAATAAAAATGAGAAAACGTCCTTATTTAAAGTACAGTCGATTTCGGGTATAACGACAACGAAAGGACCACTGTAATTTCGTCGTTATATCCAGAAGTCGTTACAGGCAAAGTTAAAGGAGATACAGACACACACTGTTTTTCAATTTTAAAACAATTTTCGCTTTTTTTAACAGTAAATGTACATTTGGAAGTCACACTTATTCAAACGTTTACTAAACACAGTCGCTACTCAGAAACAATGGTAAAGGTCACCACAATTGTTGACTATCTGTGTGAATGTAAACAAAAGATAAGAAAGCTCTTTGTGTCTTTAGAGGCCGACTTCGGTCGCTATATCTGCATGGGATTTGTTACAAATGATTCATTAAAAATAGTCGTTATACCCGAACTCGGCGTTACATCCAAAGTCGCTATAGACACATGAATTTTGCTGAACTTTTCTGTCAAACATGCGAGTTTGTCATGACTTTTAAAGATAATAGCGTTGATAGTTGTGAGTTATAAAACTTATCCTTATGCATAAATCTACCCTTTCTTCAACGTATAAATTGGCCTTTCAGCGGCCAAATAGTACAAGGTACTTAAAAGAAGTATAAAAAAAATAATTTGTCTCTATATTTCAACCAAGTGTTTTCCAGACAAACAAAGAACACTTACTTCGAGAACGTTCTTGTAGTCCCTTTTTTCAAACAGTGGCAAAGTTTTTTTATATGTATTGTTAAAATCTAGTAAAGCGAATTGAAAATTTCAAATACTAAAAATGTTTAATTCCAAGAAAATAATATATTAAAGTTGCTTCAAATTAACTCATAAATTCATGGCAAGTAATAATTTTTCGTTAAGTCTTGCGTATTTGATTGATCTAAAATACTCGGTCTTGGTTATAGTCTTGATCTTGTTCGTTCGCTCTTGTTACTGGTAAAAAGACAGTGTTACAATGCAAGACAAATATTTTTCTTCTAAATAATTTATTAGAAAAGCACTGGCCACCTGATAGAGATATATGTGTTCCTGAAAAAAGTTTGTAGAGTCCTGACTAGAGAATCCTGTAAGAGGGCTGTCGGGGTATCTGACTAGAGTAATAACCTATGTGGAGCGAATCCCAACTAGATTAATCTATATGGTGCATATGAGAAGTACGAGGGTGGATTGATAAGTTTCCGGCCTAACCAAGAGATGACGCCACTAGGCCTACCTTGAGGTGACATTCTATAGTACCATCCTTGGATAGCNGCTACAATGACCAAAGTTGCTCTGGACTTATTATAGTTTAACTGATTCAGTTTGGGCATTTTTTTGAGTTGATTGACTGGACTATTTAGCTTATTTTATATACCATACGCCAGAGCCGGGCAAACTTTAACTTCGCAGGAACCGCTACATGAGGTTAGTTTGAGTCACTCCATACCCTTCAATGAGTACGAGAGAGTAAGCAGTAATGAATAATTTTGTTATTGGGTTTGGCTATGGAAGAGGATCAATGAGGAGCTACTTGGTTAACCTTGAGGATCACTCGGGATGCAAAAGATCCGAGTTTGCCCGGCTCTGCCATACGCCACCGCATATTCAACGTTCGAAAACTATGCTTCATTATTATTTCCGCACCCAACATACATATCAAAGTAAACACTATAATCACCTCTACAACATACTAAAAATTCAAGGTCATCGGAGCTGTGGCTGCTAAACTAGACATTTATCAAAATTTCAAGGTGCATCAAACACTTGCCGTACATCTCCCAGTTCTCCGACTAGTAATGGTTGTGCCGAGTACCCAGCATTAGCTGTGATCACCATCCGATATCACAATCTAGTATAAGCATTTAACTTTAAATTGTACACTTTATACATGAATCAAAACATTTTTCTTTTGTATGAAACAGCCACTGCGATAGGACAAAGACACTGAGAAAAGAAATAAAACAAATTAATATACTGGTGCCTCATATATGCAGTAAAAAGTTGAGTGAAGTCGATTCATCTCGACTCACTTACTTACTTCATTGTTAGCGGACGACGTCGTAATTCCCCTGTCGTGGCGTGAACTTTTAAGATTTCCGCAAAAGCCACCCCGTTCGCTCGATAATCTAATTAGAACGGAACCGCCAGCGAAATTAAACGCGAAAACTGAATGAGAATACGACATTAATTAGAATAGTAAAGACGCAACGTAATTCTGGCTTGCACGGTCTACGACACCACGGATCTCAACTTGAAATTTGAAGCAGTGATAACCGCGATCGAATGAGAAGCAGAAAGGCTACCGCTTGCACTCCATTGTGCAAAAATATTAGCCAGAAACTGTTCCGTGCTCTATGCAAAACCGGTTAGCTGATTAAAGGTGCAGAAATTAAACAACCGCTAGTTTTAGTCAAATTCACTCGACTGACGTTCTTAAACATTTTGAATACCTTAATTCTTTCGTAATCGGAGATATACGAGAGACTGCTAGATAATCGCCTAAAAACCCAAGGAATATTTCAGTTATTTATAAATTAATGTGCCCAGATGTTAATACGTTATTTACTTCCTTACAATCGTCATTTTTCTATAACATATTTTTACTAGAAGCATCGAAAATAATCTACATGAAAAACAGCATACAAGCACAGATAAATACGAAAGTACTAAAGAAAACACCTGTATAAAATGGCGGAATTCAACAAGGGGACTACTCATTGAGTCACTGGTATTCAACACTATGATGGATGAAGTAATAAAAAAAGTCAAAACGGGTAGAGGTCCTCTTCGCGGAAAATGAGAACGACCTACATACATTAAAGCTAACTGCTTAAATGCCACCATATGGAGAAATAAACACCTAAACAAACACAAGAACAAGAATATGTAAAAGCACCATAAGACCGATCATGACCTACACGGGTGAGACTAAACCTGACACATCTAAAACAAAAAGAATATGTATTAGAAACAGCCTAATGAAGATACTTAGCAGAAATACTGAGAAAACCCTGTACGACAGAGAAAAAAGTGAAAATTTAAGCAGACTATGTAAAGTGGAAAATATTACAGAATGGGTACATAGCAGGAAGAAAAAATGGAATGCACACATAGAAATAAATTGGACAAAACAGAAGAACTGAATAGACACTATCACAGACTCAAGCCTAAATGGAAGAAGAAAGGAAAAGATGGAGAAAAAGATAGTTTTACTGATGAAAATAAAACTTCCTCTAGAAATCCGGAATGCTTAGTCACTTTGGATGATAATGCTTTTAACGATCAACCAATAAAAATTCCTATCGGCAAAGATGTGTACTTACCATGCTAATTGTTTAAAATTTAGAACAACTTATGAGTGCATTTTTAAGAATTGATGGTGAACAACTTTCAGATTGGAATTTATGGTTGGAATACTGAACCATTTGTTTCAGCTTAATGGGACCACCTTTATAACTTCAAGGATTGTATACAAGTTTAATAACCATGCTTTCCAGCTTATAACTAATAATACCAATTATTCATCCCCAAATGTATTTCGATAGTGATTTAGCACTTTGAAAAATCCGTTTTTAGCAATTTCAGTAGCTTTTGTCTTTTCTATATCAAAATGTTTCGACAAAACTAATGATATTTTTCTCCGTTTCCATCATGTCCATTTTTTCTTTCAGGCATAACACAGTATCTTTTGGACGATTTTCGTCAATTTTTCAGTTATTTATATAAGGTCTAAAGTAAGAGTTGAAAATAGTATATTATCAGTATATTACCTAAGACCGTTTTATTCAAGACGGGGTGTTATAGGGTTAACTTAAACCCATATGGTTCAAGCATTACTAAGAACTTTCTTATTTCGATGTGTAGTAACCATAAAATAGAATTCATGAATTGTGATATCATTTCTTTTCCCACAAAGCCACAAACATTTGTTTATGATATCTTCGTTAAAAAACTACCAGCTCTTCATGTGAACCCCTCTACCTCCTAACTTGCCTGCTTATGTCCGTTTTTTGAGAATATTTCTGTCTTGTTTAACTTTTTTCTTGTTTTCCACAAATTTTTCAGACATCAAACGTCCACGAATGTGCAACCGAAGAATATGAAAAATATGATATTGTTTGTTATACATTCCCTTTTTTATGCGAGACTATAAATTTCACATTCACTAGTATCCAATTAAATAATAAAATTTTACTACTCTTTTGACAACGAATGCACATCTGAACATAAGCGAAGCCTGAGTATTGTGTGGAGAATGTAAATTATTCGCGCCCCTCACAAAATGAGCCCATAAATTTTATATGAATACGATATTGTAATGATTAAATAACGTGAGTTGTATCGCGAACGTATGTACGCGTACATGAAACATTCACATTCACATTGGTAAATGTTGTACTTAGTCCAAACGTAGTCACAATATAAGCAGCAATATTGCAACAGACAGCTAGCAGTAAGAGGGGTGGGTGAGCCTGGCCGACGCCGCCACCCGTTCGGAATCTAGCACCTACTAACTACTCGAGGGTTGCGACGTTGCGAGGGGTGGGCAGCCCAGCACTCGGAATTATTACGTCGAGGGTTGCAAACGGTTATTTTATCGAGAAGGGGAGCCGAATTTTTCCTACCACGGAAGGTAATTGCGTTACTGAACGAGGCTAATTGCATTTTTAGAAGAGTTTTATTTCCAATTTAACAATACTACAGATGCAATTGCTTTTTTACGGTTGTAATTGGAAGCCTTTTCTTTTTTCTGAACAGTTTATACAAGCACGAAATCTAACTTATTAACTAACAAAAAAATAGTAACATGCAACAAAATTTACAACTTTAACAATTTCAACTACTACAATTACTTATACAGGGTGTAACAGAAATTGGTACCGAGCTTGCAGGAGCTGATAGACCACCATAAAATATGAAAATTAAGTACATGTTCGAAAGTTCATGGTTTTTGACAAAACAGATAAATTCAATTCTGGGCCCTGTTACAGAAATTCGGTCCACATAGCTGCACTCAATCAACCGGTGATTATCAGCATCAGCGTGGTACTTGTGTTGAATTTTTTGCTCATGCATTATTTCTTTGTTAGAATAGATTAAGTGTGATTCAGGGTGTTTATGTTAATAGATAACCTTTAGTAACCGTTTATTCTTTTAACGTTTCAACTTTGTATGAGGCAATCACAATGCAATTTAATAAACCAATTCAGAAACATCAGTCATTAGTGCAGTAACATAATACGTATTTTTACGGGTTTGAAACATATTGCCGCTGTAGGGACAAAATCCTCGATTTCAAAGAAGACAATCCTCAAAATAGTACACGCGAAATGGCATTTCTCATGTTACAGTGTAGCAAATTTCAAAGGAACAGTGTAGCAAATTTCAAAGGAACAGTTGCTGCATCCTTATCATTTGCAGCGAATGCAAGTCTTGCTTGAAACTGATTTTCAGCCGCAAGTGGATTTGTGTCGATGGTTTCGAAAAGTGCTGCATGGCCCAATTTTTTTTTCATATTCAGTGTTGTTTACTGACAAATTGACCGCTTGAAGCGGTAAGGAATTTTTACAATAATCACTATTCGGTTTCGACAACACGCTGACCACCATGAACTTCTTTGTTAAAATATAAGTAAAAATTAAGCAGCATTTGTAATAAAACTCGTAAACATGAACTATAAACAATGTAAACTACAGAATTATTAGATAATGCTGCATGTAAGATCGTTATACATATGTTTCTTACATACTTTCACAATATCTTGTTGTCTCGTTATCTGCGACATATTAGCTCCTACGTAGCATCTACGTATATTGTGTTAGTATTTTATTTTATAAGGTGCCTGCGCACGTATTGCACTGGGGCTCATTTGGTATTTTTTTAAAATTAATTAATCATTTCTATAAATAACACAAATTATTGTTATCGAAACAGCCACTACCACATTTAAAAACAAATAGCAGAAATAGAGCAGCCGCTAATCGTTTGGTGAAACCTGTTAATTGCATTAAAAGTAAATATGGCTGATATACCGATACCGATCCCTAATTCCAACCAATCAAGTGTTACTACAGCATGATTTTCCACATTTTTGGCCTGTTTTTACACCTGAAATATTTTGCATTTTTAAACAAAACGCTAATTCGATTACATTAATAGAGAAATACGAGGGTGGATTGATAAGTTTCCGGCCTGACCAAGAAAAACAAGGTTTTTAAAAATTTTTTTTTTTTATTTCTCAACATAATCTCCTCCAAGGCTGATACATTTCTCATAGCGGTGTTCCAGTCTATTAATGCCATCTCTATAGACTGATTCGTCAAGCTCCTCAAAATAACCATTTACAGCTTCGATTACT
>NW_020442462.1:1363877-1366066 GCF_000699045.2 Agrilus planipennis | reverse complement strand
TGTAAATGGTTATTTTGAGGAGCTTGACGAATCAGTCTATAGAGATGGCATTAATAGACTGGAACACCGCTATGAGAAATGTATCAGCCTTGGAGGAGATTATGTTGAGAAATAAAAAAAAAAAATTTTTAAAAACCTTGTTTTTCTTGGTCAGGCCGGAAACTTATCAATCCACCCTCGTATCTCACAGGGTTCGTAAGAGGATTTCGAATTGCTATTTATAATTATTTGTTATATCGATCTATTTAATCGAAATGACCATTTAACTGGAACCTTGGAACTTTTCTCGATAACTTAAACTCTCCATGATACATTTACTTTATTTTACTTTGTTTTTCAATTGAGTAAATGTGGTAAAATAATTTTTTCTTCGTTCTCGAAATTAGATTTTAAATCGACAATTGCTAATAATATAAATAATAAATAATTTGGATGTGTGCTGTGTTCAATATGCGCTACTAAAGTAAGACGTGTATCTGGGCTGTTTCTTGACCAAATGTGGGCTATGTCTGTACCGTTCGTGGGCTAGGTACAATTTAACGATAGTAGTAGAGCATGATCCAGTCATAATGTCTGTTAGGATTACCCCTATTTCATTTCTAACGCTATCGAGTTAAGAACAATTCCGATATATAATGTCGCACTCAAGCCGTGCTCTTTCATTATCCATCAAGAATGTAACCCATTGTTTGTCATACTATCATGTCGCTTTTCGAAATGCTCAGGATCCTCGGCCCAAGACGGACACATGACAGAAAAACGGCATTGTTACATGTGTCAATATAGCTGCAGGCTGCAGGGGTTGTTCTAATGCGGCAATCTTTACATTCAACAGTGATAATTCTGATAGTAGTTAGTACCTGCGATCGCACATACTACATATATTTTTATTATCTATCCTACATATTTCTGTATAGATTGATAAGATTATTTTTATCAATATACAGATATCGTTTCAAATATTTTTGTTCTAAATACTATTCTATTGTAACTATGTAACTATCTATAGTTGTATCTATGCCTACAGCGGTTTAATATGCATTAGGTAATAAGTACAGGGGAAGCACCAAATTCTATTTGGTCATTCACAATGCATCCTTAATTTATTCCCTATGTTCAGTAACCCTAAGCATTAGGATAGTTGTCTCCTATTAATAATGGTAATAATCAAAAGTCCGTCAACTCTAAATGGAGATTTCTGTTTGCTCAATATAATCAGCTCATCATCTTCATCCATTTAAGATGCCTTCCGCCCCATTAGATGACAACTACCGTGAATGTCTATGTTCTACTACTTAATTATTTATATTTTATTACGTGTTAAATAAGCCTTTCTGGTTTCAGCAAAACTGCTTTCTTACACTACAAATTGTAGTGTGTTAAAAGTACTTTCTTTAAAAGCTTAAACGTTTAGTAATTGTATTTAAACGTAACGTTTTGTGTTCGGTCTTTATTATGTGTCTATAGTTATTGTACATATTTTGTAATTTTAAAGACGTGCTTTAAATTAAATTTTCGGTTTATATTAGTTTATGACAGTTGTTAGTTTATACAAATTTTATTATCACATTTTGAATGGGATTTTATTCATAGNGCTACAAGCTATCCAAGGATGGTACTATAGAATGTCACCTCAAGGTAGGCCTAGTGGCGTCATCTCTTGGTTAGGCCGGAAACTTATCAATCCACCCTCGTATATGGAGATACATGTTCAACAGTCTTGATAATAGTAATCAAAATACTAAAACGGTGTTGTTTAACATCTCACCATGAAACAATTTGTGACATAAATATAGGGTTATGGAGTCAAGGTTTTACGGTTAGGAGTTTAAAGGATTATGAAGTTATACATTTAGTGGATGAGTTGATTCGTTATGGGTTTTAGGTTTTAAATCGTTTGGGATTATCATGATTACCGGTTTTACTGGATTTTAGAGTGTTTTTTGAGGTTACGCACAAACCCTAACGTGTTGGTGTTAAAATGACCTCGGATTTGAATTCGAAAACTTACAATATACTTTATCATCATCATAAGGTCATCAGTCCTAAGACTGGTTGGACACGTACCTCCACTCTTTCCTATCCTGAGCTAAACTTCGCATTTCCCTAAAACTAGAACAGCCCACATCCTTAACTATTTGCGAACAGTAATCTAATCTAGGTCTACCTCTACCCCTCCTAACTCCTGT
>NW_020442462.1:1349263-1359669 GCF_000699045.2 Agrilus planipennis | reverse complement strand
AATAAAAAAAAAAAATTTTTAAAAACCTTGTTTTTCTTGGTCAGGCCGGAAACTTATCAATCCACCCTCGTATCTCACAGGGTTCGTAAGAGGATTTCGAATTGCTATTTATAATTATTTGTTATATCGATCTATTTAATCGAAATGACCATTTAACTGGAACCTTGGAACTTTTCTCGATAACTTAAACTCTCCATGATACATTTACTTTATTTTACTTTGTTTTTCAATTGAGTAAATGTGGTAAAATAATTTTTTCTTCGTTCTCGAAATTAGATTTTAAATCGACAATTGCTAATAATATAAATAATAAATAATTTGGATGTGTGCTGTGTTCAATATGCGCTACTAAAGTAAGACGTGTATCTGGGCTGTTTCTTGACCAAATGTGGGCTATGTCTGTACCGTTCGTGGGCTAGGTACAATTTAACGATAGTAGTAGAGCATGATCCAGTCATAATGTCTGTTAGGATTACCCCTATTTCATTTCTAACGCTATCGAGTTAAGAACAATTCCGATATATAATGTCGCACTCAAGCCGTGCTCTTTCATTATCCATCAAGAATGTAACCCATTGTTTGTCATACTATCATGTCGCTTTTCGAAATGCTCAGGATCCTCGGCCCAAGACGGACACATGACAGAAAAACGGCATTGTTACATGTGTCAATATAGCTGCAGGCTGCAGGGGTTGTTCTAATGCGGCAATCTTTACATTCAACAGTGATAATTCTGATAGTAGTTAGTACCTGCGATCGCACATACTACATATATTTTTATTATCTATCCTACATATTTCTGTATAGATTGATAAGATTATTTTTATCAATATACAGATATCGTTTCAAATATTTTTGTTCTAAATACTATTCTATTGTAACTATGTAACTATCTATAGTTGTATCTATGCCTACAGCGGTTTAATATGCATTAGGTAATAAGTACAGGGGAAGCACCAAATTCTATTTGGTCATTCACAATGCATCCTTAATTTATTCCCTATGTTCAGTAACCCTAAGCATTAGGATAGTTGTCTCCTATTAATAATGGTAATAATCAAAAGTCCGTCAACTCTAAATGGAGATTTCTGTTTGCTCAATATAATCAGCTCATCATCTTCATCCATTTAAGATGCCTTCCGCCCCATTAGATGACAACTACCGTGAATGTCTATGTTCTACTACTTAATTATTTATATTTTATTACGTGTTAAATAAGCCTTTCTGGTTTCAGCAAAACTGCTTTCTTACACTACAAATTGTAGTGTGTTAAAAGTACTTTCTTTAAAAGCTTAAACGTTTAGTAATTGTATTTAAACGTAACGTTTTGTGTTCGGTCTTTATTATGTGTCTATAGTTATTGTACATATTTTGTAATTTTAAAGACGTGCTTTAAATTAAATTTTCGGTTTATATTAGTTTATGACAGTTGTTAGTTTATACAAATTTTATTATCACATTTTGAATGGGATTTTATTCATAGGCATGTCTAGGAATTTCTCATCAGCTGGACATCAATAAACAGGGATGAATCTACCCCTGTATATATTAATTATTTCAAAACCTAGCAAATATGAATTTCGGACACATCTGCGATACACCCAAAACCACCACTGCAGTTATTATAAATAAGTATGTAACTTAAGTCAATAATCAGTTCAATTCAAGAAGTTCAAGACTCAACTCATACAATTCAAGTAGTGCAAGTATTTCAATTGATTCAATTCAAGCAGTTCAACAAGGGAAGTTCAAGTATTTCAATTCAACTCATTCAGTTGGAGTGTTTCAATTCAACTCATTCAATTCAAATATTTCAATTAATTGAATTCATTCAGTTCAAGACTCAAACTTGAACTTGTAACGTGGCATTTTAGTGACCATTTTGCAACTTGTATTTTTTCTGTTCTTGTTTTTAATTAAACATAGCTGTTCAGAGTCAAGACTGTTCTTTTGATGCAAGTCATTAAGTTCCTGCATGCGGTTTTTAAGAATACTTTGCAAACCTACAAGGCGGTGTTGACCGTAGACCCTTCGAGGATAGCTAGGTGCATCAGTTAAATACTTAAATTAGTTTATAGGGGTAACGGTTCAAGAAGGATCCGTTACGATCCCCAATACAGATTCATTGTTATTTTGGGGTGTGTATTTTTATGACTTTCACAGTTAAAAGTACCGTTTGTTGATTTTTTGGTGTAGCCGATTTTTCGAAGTTATAAACATCCCTCTCTTGCAATATTTTGAGTTTTGAAAGCTCCGCCTTGTACGTATCCACAGAGTGTTTTAAAGGGTTAATCACCAATGGTGACATTCGCCACACCCTTGGTATTTGTTCCTAGTTTACGTTGTAGATATAATAAGGAGCACTTGAACTAAGACTTGCACTTGTACATAAAGTAACTAATAATTCGTTTGGAGATACTCTTTGTAAATAATTGTTTGTAAATATATATCAAAATAGTCGACTTCGCTGCAAGACTTCTGTTATTCTACCATCCACCTCAGAATTAAATAACACGCCTTATTAATTTAACGCGTGTGCAGATATTTCCCTTACAATAGTAAGTTCTCAAATATTTGCCTGTGAAATTTAACAATAGCTCAAGATATTGAAGTATTTTAACCAACAGCATCTAACCATTTTATTTAAAAACCCTTTAGATGCCTATTTAATTTGTCTAAAACGCTTACTTAGTTTGGGAAACTCGGGAGTCGTGAATAAAACTAACGTGTAATCGTACTTATTAATTATTTTAATTTCCTTTTTTATTTTATCTTGGGAAGTAAAACTCGTAAACATGAACTATAAACAATGTAAACTACAGAATTATTAGATAATGCTGCATGTAAGATCGTTATACATATGTTTCTTACATACTTTCACAATATCTTGTTGTCTCGTTATCTGCGACATATTAGCTCCTACGTAGCATCTACGTATATTGTGTTAGTATTTTATTTTATAAGGTGCCTGCGCACGTATTGCACTGGGGCTCATTTGGTATTTTTTTAAAATTAATTAATCATTTCTATAAATAACACAAATTATTGTTATCGAAACAGCCACTACCACATTTAAAAACAAATAGCAGAAATAGAGCAGCCGCTAATCGTTTGGTGAAACCTGTTAATTGCATTAAAAGTAAATATGGCTGATATACCGATACCGATCCCTAATTCCAACCAATCAAGTGTTACTACAGCATGATTTTCCACATTTTTGGCCTGTTTTTACACCTGAAATATTTTGCATTTTTAAACAAAACGCTAATTCGATTACATTAATAGAGAAATACGAGGGTGGATTGATAAGTTTCCGGCCTGACCAAGAAAAACAAGGTTTTTAAAAATTTTTTTTTTTTATTTCTCAACATAATCTCCTCCAAGGCTGATACATTTCTCATAGCGGTGTTCCAGTCTATTAATGCCATCTCTATAGACTGATTCGTCAAGCTCCTCAAAATAACCATTNAACAGCATCTAACCATTTTATTTAAAAACCCTTTAGATGCCTATTTAATTTGTCTAAAACGCTTACTTAGTTTGGGAAACTCGGGAGTCGTGAATAAAACTAACGTGTAATCGTACTTATTAATTATTTTAATTTCCTTTTTTATTTTATCTTGGGAAGTGAAGAGAACCTTTCAATGCGTTATACTCCGACCGACTGTCAAGTCTTCAATTTCTTTCAACTCTTAGAAAGTTACCCCCGGTGGGTAGTTGTCGAAAAGATATTTTTTATTGAGGACCATAAATAAATCGCCTGCACGTTTAAAGGCCAGTTAAGACTATTGTACAGACGTTTTATTTTTGTCCTCCGAAAAATACTAGTTTGTGTCCTCTACACTTATGTTTTTCTATGTTTTGCGATCAATGTCTAAATCGTTAGAGTTTATGATTACTATACAGTCCAACTTTTTATTGATTTAATTCATGTCGAGCAGAATTAGTCACTACAAGCGTTGATCAAGTGTGGTAGTACATAGTATTGATTATGTTATTCTAATAAGTCTTTTATGTTTATAAAAGTTCCCCTGTCGAACTTCAAGTCAAGTGCTCGAATCTAAAACCGAAGTTGTGGAAAACAGAGAAAAAATAGTCAAGATGGTTACTGGAGCGGCGAGGCTATCAGCTCTTTGTATATTCAGAGTGATTCTTGTCAAGAACAATTATCATGAATAAGTATCATAGAACAAGAAAGAGGACTCAACGTTATTAACGAATAACGACAGTGCCTTCATTAATGATGGAGAGCCACGTGACCTCATTTTTAGTAACCAATAATAGTTAATTTGGGATTGGCACTCTGAATCTGATTACTAATTAGTTACTAAAAATACTCTTGTCTATCTGTTATTAGTTACTCAGTGTCATCCTTGTGAGTTTTGGCTACTTATTAAAGATACTGATTATTTGGTATTTTTTTTCTTAAAAATTGTATCACTTTAGTAATGATATCTTTTCACCTTCATCAGTTCCAGACGATACAAATATGAGACGTCAAGTCGAGTAAAGCGACGCAGTAAGTCAACTTTTTTGTTTATGTGCATGGGAGGCGGGGCAAAAGAGGGTAGTGCTGGTCAACTAATTCTTACAGTACAAGTGGGTAACTTATATAGGGAAAACGTATTTGTAGGTTGAGAACCACTGCTCTTTGGGAACGTCCTTAAAATGACGATTCAACCGTCTGAATTTAAGCAGATCCGCGGACCTGAATCTTCTCAAGAAGTACGGCTGAAGTTAGAATTAGTCTATATTCTTCAAAAGTTATCAATAGTTTCTTTCTAATTTTTTTTTGCAGTTACTTATTCCCATAATTATACACTTTTAATAAGTATAAATTTTCAATGTACTTTTTTCTATAAACGAGTAAACCGTTGCGCACTCAAATGCCTTGCATATTTGATTCCTTAAAAATAAACGAAAAATCAAATGTATTACATTACACCATTCTACATGNCCATAATTATACACTTTTAATAAGTATAAATTTTCAATGTACTTTTTTCTATAAACGAGTAAACCGTTGCGCACTCAAATGCCTTGCATATTTGATTCCTTAAAAATAAACGAAAAATCAAATGTATTACATTACACCATTCTACATGTTCATAAACTATTTGCTCAAAATGATCCGAAGAACGATACATTTAAAAGCTAAGGTAAAAACATATGTTTACAAAAAAGTAGTACCTAGTTAGAATTATGTGAATTATGTCTGTAAGCAGTGACTTATTTTGAAATTTTAGCCCAGACAAAAAAATTATTTTACTGATTAATCTATTTATTTTTATGGTAAAGATGCAGTTACAGTTGCACATTACTTTCCATAAATTGTTTTCGAGTATTACAAAACGCACACTAAGACAATATAGCAAATTCATACCATAATATACTGCAAGTAATCTTTAACAAAACGATCTACCGACTTCATCGTTCTACTGATGCTAACGGAAGATTTAAAATTCGCAACAACGTGAGTACGAACCCTCTGTACTGTCAGGTGGGAAGTAACAACTACATTATCGGAATTTAATTGCCACATCGCTTACATCATTTGGTCCGTCGCTATCTGTATTTTTTTATCATTTATGTAATTAAGTTTAGTTGTTAGTTATTACTCATGCTTTTATTTAATGTATTAGGCTAATTTTATCTGCATATTTCAGTAAGCTCTTTCAAATCATCTTTATTCTCAGAGTTGTAATATTCAAGTTCCAGATAATAATAATGTCGTTTAAAACCATTTAGGTTGGACTTTCCAAATTTCAGTCAAGATGCGTATAGTTCAATATTTGCCATTGTCATACATCTCAGAAAATCATCTATTGCTGTTACTACCCGCATTCCAATCTTGTAATAAGTTGTTGTAAAGTTTCGTGGTTGTATGCAATTTATTTGAATAGCAATTTAAAATATCCAGGTAGCAGTTCTGTAGCATTCGGGAGGACGCCGGTTCGATTCCGAGTCCGTCTGCCTTGGTCCAAGTTTTTCTGTGGTTACCTTGGATCACTTAGGCAAATGCTGAGGCAGTAATATTCCANAGCTGGACTTTCCAAATTTCAGTTAAGGTGTATATGTTTCAATATTTACCATTGCCATACTTCTCAGAAAATCATCTATTGCTGTTACTACCCGCATTCCAATCTTATAATAAGTTGTTGTAAAATTTCTTCTTTGTATGCAATTTATTTGAACAGCAATTTAAAATATCCAGGTGGCAGTTCTGTCAGTTGACAACGAGAGCTCTATTCAAAAACATTAAGATTCAAAAATAATTCATTTTATTCTCAATTAGTGCTTCTTAAATTTAAATTAGTTAATTTCATTTAGTTAAGTGTACATATTTATCTTGTGAACTCCATTTGGTCGATCCTTTATATATTAAAGTTTTCAACAAAAAGGAAACGGCATAAACTAGCTGTACAATTTTAATTTGGCGTACAGCAGAAGTTAGGATTATCCGTCCTACTTCACCATCATTTCTCAACATTTACAAGTATTCCACATTCTTATGATTTGATCTTAGACGACCTATTTTATTACTTCTTTTTGGTTTATATCGTGCAGGCTTTGTTTATAAGTTTCCCACTACTTGTTACAATAATCAATTTACATTTTTCTTATTTTAATCCATTCCTGTTTTCAAAATACGACTCGTTTGAGCTAAAGTTGTATATGTATACCACACCATGCAAGGTTCGAATCCCTTGAATGTTGCAATTGAATGAATCATCGTTTGCTGCTTGCAAACGAGTCACGGGACGTAGGACTTTAATATTAAATTTGAAAGAACCAATCAAATCACGAATAAAATTGACAATGTAGCGTCCGTAACTGGCCAATCGCGCCCAACGATTTTAAATTGCCGCCGTGACATCTACTATATACTATAGATTATAACGTAAATCATTCAAAACGTTTAAAAATAAAACACGCAAATGCTTTGATGTAAAACAGTAAGCGTTTTTAATTTTAACATACCCTGAAACGATTATAAAGTAAATAAAAAAACATAAACACCAAAATGGTTTGAATTAAATCTTACAGTACAATTTGCAGTGTAATGATTTAATTTCAAAAATTTGAAGTTTTCTATAATGTTGTACAGCAAAAAGTGAGTTTAATTAAATTTTACTTTTAATTTTAATAATCTCCATAACAAAAAGTGCTAGTCATTAATTTTGCTAATACTTATTTCATTTTATTAGCAATGCAACGCAATAAAAGATATGATAATGCGAAATAATTGTAAGTTTTAAACGACAATTATAAATTCAAATATGGTGAAAAATTGTTACTGTTGTCACACCCTCGCCAGGAATCGAACCCGAGACCTTTGGCTTTACGCACCAATGCTCTGACCACTAAGCATTAACCTGAGGTAGTTTACAATGGATAAAAAATTGAAAAATAATTTTCACATTAATATTAATCACTATTAAATGTCAAAGTGTTTCATATATAATTGTAAATTCGTTCTAAATGAACGAATAGCATTAGATTATGATCCATCCATCACAAATATTGACTAAAACCATAAAAACTAGTTTACCACTGTTTCGTAGTTTAAAAACCAATCGATTGAATACAAAACGCTTGTATCATGAGTAGTATTTTTTAAAGTGACTGTAAAACGTGCCCATAAAGAACCAATTAAGTCATTGCCGTATTTGCATTTGTCCATAAACAATTAGCTACACATACTACTATAAAACCCTTTTTTATCAGTTTTGGTGTAAATTCACATTATGATTTTATGCTGGTACTGAGACTGTAAAGATAGGAGACAAAAGATTAGAAGAAGTGGCTGATTTTAAGTATCTACAAAGTCAGATAAGTCAGGACAGAAGAAGTAGTAGATATATATATAAAGCTAAAGATAGCGCAGGGTCGAGTCGCCTTTAATAAAAAGAAGCCATTTCTATGCTCGCGAACGATTAATTTAGAAATTCGAAAAAAATTGTTAAAGGTGCGAAATATGGACGGTGGGCGCGGTGGGAAAAGAAGAAATTAGAAGCGTTCAAAATGTAGTGTTATCGGCGAATGATTATCACTTGTAATATGAAATTTACCACAAATGACGCAGTAAACGCCATCTGTAGTACGATGCTACATTTTAGGATTATGTATGCTCCAGCAAGCTCCATTTAAATATATGGATATCTACTTGCTGAAACGAATCCCGGCGTAGCTAAACTCAAAGTGTTAGGCACGTTACCATAATCGAATAAAATAACTCGATGTGGTCTGTATTCTGTCGAAACTGCCAGACGCGGATCGCGATTTCGATCTTTTTGGATCTCATCAACACGTCGCAGACAGCTCCGACAGAACACAGACCAACTTTTACCTGCTGTCTTAAAAGCATCGTATTACAGATGGCGTTTACCGCGCCATTTGTGGTATTTTCTAAAACAGGAGGTAAAAGTTGGCCTCTGTTCTCTCGGAGCTGCCTGCAACGCGCTGATGAGATCCAAAAAGATCGAAATCGCGATCCGCGTCTGGCAGTTTCGATAGAATACAGACCACATTGAATTATTTTATTCACTTATAATATGAATTATTTCGTTGAATGTAACAATATGACGCAATTATACTGTGGGAACAATTTTTTTTTTGTTAACTTAACTGCACATTTTTTACAGTGTACCTTTATATAAACAGGTGGAACTCAGTACACGTGAAAGAAGTGAAGCTTCTTTGGGGATCTCTATACCTTTATAACGAATAAGTAATAATTGGTGAAAGAGAGAGTACGAGAATTTTCAGGACTTATGTTTTCCAGCTATTTTATCTTTAGTCCACCCAAGGAGTATTATTTTAATACGTTTTCATGGAATTGAATAACAAAAAAATGATAATTTTTTTTCTCTTCCGTTTAGTTTTCCAAGTGTTAAAGAAACCGTATACTATCAATAAATACAAGGAATTAGAATTAATACATAATAATACTCACTCTTAAATAAATATTAATTTTTGTTAAATAAACATTTAGTGTAATACACTTACTGTAATATAACTGCACAGATATAACCAAAACATTAATTTAGCACTATAGTATATTAAATACACAGTATACTATAATATATTAGATGCCGGTCACTAACACCTGACTGTAATACCGATATGCGCATGCGCGCCTTTCTATTCTCACAGCCTATCATCGCGTCGCGAGACAAAACGCTGCAAAGCGTGTCGTTTCATGGCCTTGAGATTTTACTCCCATCGAGCCCAAAGAAGTTTCACTTCAAAAATATACAAAGCATTGGCAGGTGAAGTTGTCAAGGATCAATCTAATTACTGTTTAATAAGTGCTGATTATACGACCAAAAAAAATTAAAAAATATAAATACCAATAAAATTACATTGCGAACAATGGCAGCAAGTCGAATAAAGGGCACTGACTATTTGATTAGACAAATTCTGAGCATCCAAGCACTATATTCTCGTCTTAATTATCAAGTACTCAATAAGTGCTGATAATAACACCAAAAAAGAGATAAATAAAGTAAATATTTGCTGACAGTGCCAGTAAGTCTGAAAAGAGGCCTTGTTTATTTGATTTAAAAAGTTCTGAGCTATTCTGTTCGGCAAAAATTATTTAATTAATTAAATCCTGAGGTACCAAATATATAGCATCAATTAAGTACTCGATAAGTGCTGATAGTATAAACTATAATTAATTATCAAGAACCTACGCTTCGATATTTAACTCTACAGACAAATTAAATGGAATGGCATACATTCAAAATTTCATAGGACCTTTAACTTATAGTCATACTATCAGCACTTATCGAGTACTTAATTGATGCTACAGAAGTACCTAGTACCTCAGAACTTAATTAATTAAATAATTCAGGCCGAAAAGCGCTTAGTAGTTCATAACTTTGTAAATAATAAAAAAAACACGTGCAACTCAGTACACGTGAAAGAAGTGAAACTTTTTTGACGATCTCTATACCTTTATAACGAATAAGTAATGATTGGTAAAAGAAAGAGAGAGTATTTATTTATAACATATTTTATCTTTAGTTCACCTAAGTAGTATCATTTTAATAAGTTTTTAGGTAATTCAATAACAAAAAAATGGTTAAATTTTATTCTCTTCCGTTTATTTTTCCAAGTGCTTAAGAAGCCGTAAACTAAAAAATACACAAATGGCGCAGTAAACGCCATCTGTAGCACGATGCTACAGTTTAGGATTACGTATGCTCCAACAAGGTCCACTTGTGTGGATATCTACTTGCTGGAGCATACGTAATCCTAAAATGTAGCATCGTGCTATAGATGGCGTTTACTGCGCCATTTGTAGTATTTTCTAAAACGCACTGTTAAGACAGCAGGTAAAAGTTGGTCTGGCAGTTTCGACAGAATACAGACCACTTCGAATTATTTTATTCGATTAA
>NW_020442462.1:1321288-1347344 GCF_000699045.2 Agrilus planipennis | reverse complement strand
TTATTTTAAACCGTAAACTATCAATAACTACAAGGAATTAGAATTAATACATAATAATACTCACTCTTAAATAAATATTAATTGTTGTTAAATAAACATTTACTGTAATACACTTACTGTATATACATTATACTATAGTATATAAGATGCCGGTCACTAACAGCTGACAGTAATACCGATATGCGCATGCGCGCCTTTCTATTCTCATAGCCTATCGCTTCGCGAGACGGCAAGTTGTAAAACGTGTCGTTTTATGGCCTTGAGATTTTACTCTCATCGAACCCAAAGAAGTTTCACTTCAAAAACAGTGCCCTTTTCAGACTTGCAGGCAATGTAAATGTAAATTACATATATTTGTTTTGTTTATTTTTTTCGCCTTATTATTAGCACTTATTAAGCAATTAAAACAAAAAATATAGTACTTGGATGCTCTGAACATATTGAATTAAACAGGCAGTAGCCCTTATTCGACTTGCATTGTAAATATTGATATGCATTTATATTTTTTCTCTTTTTTTAGTCGAATAACTAGCACTCATTAAGCACTAATTAGACTGATCCATGATTAGCTTCGCCTGTCAATTCTTTGTATGTTTTTGGTAATGCTAGTTTTAAATAAAGCTTTATATCATTGTAGCTTTTTAAGCTCCTAAAAGAGCGTCAAATTTCTAACTTTGACAATAAATAAGCACTCAATGAGCACTAAATTTTCAGCAAACAGTTATTCAATTTTGCTCACATTACAATGCCAGCTTTATATCCTTCATATTTTAAAATTATTACAAGTGGTTAAAATTAAAATTGCCCATTCCTAGGTTCGCTTGTTGCCATTTTTACTACAGTAAGTACTATATAGTAGTAGATATTTAACCATTAACTACTCGCTTTTTCATACTCAACTTGTATTTTCATATTTTCTTTTTGTCGTTTCATAATTTTTGAAAACCTCTATAATTCAAAGCGCATTAACGTAAAAGCCTTTACCATTTGACTATTCTTCTTCAAAGCACATTGTTCGGTGTCGATGTGTTTCGTTATTTGTGTGTTTATTTGTACATTTTTTATCGTAGTCGTAGTTTGTATTTATTTTGTATATATGCATATCTGTATGTTATGATTTCTGTTGCAAATATTTAACATCAAATTGTGCTTACACACAACTTTGGGGCCTCTTTATGACACCCTTCAGGTATGTATCCAACGTTGGGAAAGTCCAATTGACTAACTCATCACGTCGGGCTTTCTCTGGGTACCCGAAGGGTGCATAACAACAACCAAAACGTTAACCAAGAGGTCCATTTTACGTTAGGGGCATTTCCTATTTTTGTACAGACTATTTAAGTCCTAAACAACAAAATTTAGAAGTTCAGCTCAGTATTCCAATTCAACTATACCAATTTAATGCAAATTTTATTCAATGTCGAAAATTCATAGTCCAGGATCCCTGGTACATTTTTGCACTTGATTACTATCAAGCTAATTTTCCGTGAGTAGCTTTATTTTGATGAGACGCCTAACAACTTCTTGTAAGAAACTTTGATTGTGGTAGCTAACAGAGACAGCAAGGATAAAATATGTCGGTTTGATGATACTCAAAAATTTATTACTAACTGGGGTTTTTTTTTGTTTAATCTCAAGATAATTATCTAAATTATTCGAAAAAATATTTGCCCTACAAAATCTATGGTCTGATAAAAGAGTCCCCTCTTTCCAACATGTACCGATAACGAGGTCATCATAAATGATTACTAACCACATGATTTTTTTTTTTACTTAGTTAATATTTATATACGATCTCCCAGTCCTTCGCTCAGAAATTGTTAATACCACAAGACCATTTTTCTCATTACTAACTGTAGGACAAAAATATTACATAACAGGTTAGTGTGTTCTCTGCCCAAATGAAACAATGTCCTACAAGAAAACAGGTATGTATCACTAGTCCGACAAAAATAATCATTTTTTCGTTTGCTTATTTGTAACATAAGATACAGTGGAAAAATCTGCGTATGCATACCAGTGTGACTAAGCTGTTGCAGCAAAATACAGAAACCCAAGCAGCACAATTTTTTTTTTGTGATTTTTTTTAAATTATTATTTATTTAGTGTCGCTCAAACAATTTGTTAATATTTTGTAGAATTTAAGTTGACGATTATTAATTTTTTAACTTCTTGTTGAGTGAAATAAATTATTTTTTAATTTCATGAATTTCAAATATATATTCAATGGTAGGACTGGAAGAACGTACCACGCAATTTGTAGGACAATGTGACTATTAAATTATATAAATATTAACTAAGTAAAAAAAAATCAGCTGGTTAGTAATCATTTATGATGACCTCGTTATCGGTACATGTTGGAAAGAGGGGACTCTTTGATCAAACCATAGATTTTGAAGGACAATTATTTTTTCGAATAATTTAGATAACTATCTTGAGATTAAACAAAAAAAAACCGCAGTTAGTAATAAATTTTTGAGAATCATCAAGCCGGCATATTTTATCCTTGCTACCTCTGTTAGCTACCACAATCAAAGTTTCTTACAAGAAGTTGTTGGGCGTCTCATCAAAATAAAGCTACTCACGGAAAATTAGCTTGATAGTAATCATGTACCAGGGATCCCGGAATATCATTCAATGGAAGTAAATACCAAGTATTTTTTCAATTCAATTTAGATCAAGTTACTTTTTTTTGTGTATCTGTGTACAGTACAAACCATCTTTTAATATCGAAGTGTGCAACCAAAAGAACCTTCTTCGGTGGGATACCGTCACATTCAACACCATCAACAATTATCAAATCAAACACACATAGTATACTATTATACCAGCAATATTTAAATGTGTATTTTTTTGCGTGCACAATACGGCAGAGGGAGGTTACGGGAGCAAAAAATTGATCTAGTCTCAGAGTGTTGCCTTTTCCTACCGTAACCTCCGTCAGAAACTAAATTAGTAAAAATAAATAAATTAAAAAAAAAGAACTAAACACTGTCATAAAGACTATTTTTTTCTAAAATACATCTACTCACAAATGGAATAAACTGAGAATATCTGTTAATGCTAGTTTTACCTAGTAAAAACTAACTTGACTAAAGCGGAAAATTAAAAATAATTTTTTAACTGAAATCGGGTATTTACGGTAACATAAACTTGATTGACAGTTGAAATGAAAACGTCACATTGTAACACGTTAGAACATACAATGTGATCATTGTAAAAATATTTCAGAACAAAAAGACTTCGTAAGAGATTTCAAAGTTGATTGGATTATATGAGCTATCATGGCATTCTCAAATAGTAACAAATTATTGACAGGGAATACTTAAAATTATTTATAGGAAGGAATTAATCCTGCTACGGGTTAAAAAGGTCGATGCAGAAATAAAACCTGGCCAAATAATACACTAAAACCTAACCTAACCTAACCTGACCAAATAATACACTAAATCCCAAAAACAAACGCGTATCGACACGTCAGGCTTTAACTGAGAATTACATCTTGGTAAGAATTGCCTTTATGATCTTTCTTCATGTATCATGGTTCATTTACATTCCTAAGAGTAACTTTAAGAAAAAAGTAAAAAAATTTCTTAATATTTAGATTTACACGTTTACAAGTCAGTCAAAAACATCTCGTTTTTAAAAATTAAAAAAAAAATTGAGCAACCTCTATAAATTGATACAACGACTTGTTTTCCGAATATTTACAATTACGAAAGTAAACAAATATGACGAAGAAAAAAATTAACGAAAAAGAGAAACAACATAAAAGCGATGACAAATATTTTTGATTGGACTTACTTTTGATGAGCATTATTTAAACATACTAAATTAATATACTTACATATATTTTCATGCCAGATAAAAAATAAAAAATGATACTTTTTTTAAGCGCCCCTAACATACCTACATGTATAATTTTCAACGAGGTCACTATTTATACTTCTCATAGAAAAAACCGAGCACATAAAAAATAGTACTTTCAAAAGGCATTTTCTTTTTTTTTGCATTCAAAATATCATACTTCAATAAGCATTGAATCCTTTAATTAATAAACTGGTAATTCTCATTGTATCTTAATAATATCTTAAGCATTTCAATTATAATTAGTGTAATAAAATTTATCATTTGATATAAGTAAACAATTTTATCTTACCAGGTGTTCAGCAAAGTAATGTCTTATCTCCATATAGTACAAGCAGTTGTTTCTGAAACAAACAGCAGAAAATAGATATGAATATTCGTGAAGAAAAACGTTTTCCTTGAATTTGTAAAATATTAACTAGAATTCATATTTATCTATCTAAATCTTCAACTTTATCTTTTCCTCTTAAGTAACAAATGAAAAATATACGTAAGCACCTGAATAAGTATAAAATACTTAAATATAGTAACTAGCCAACTTTACATTACAGATATTATATACAAACAGTAATGCGCATTTCTTTTCTATCGATAAATAATAACTTCATTAAGTAATAACAAGAATCGACACAAGTGTTTACACTCTCCTTTTCTACGGCGTATCCAAAGCCAAATGATTTGTAACTGACCTATTGCCACTTAATATAGAGATAAAGCAGAAACGATAGTGATAATCAAAATATAACGTACGTTACGTATGTGACTATTCAACATTGAGGACAATGTAGCGTTACTCGTGCAGTTTAGGAGGGTAGCTTTAGGCATTACCCTCCATAGGAAGTTAAAGTGGGGACCTAATCCCGCCGCTGTGATTGTCTAATAACTACTAATTGTTTTTAACAGACGTGTTTTTGCAATAACAAAAAATTAAAATAATAATAACTGAAAATTTTTTCGAGAAATAGTAATGTTCAAATTCAATTGTATATTCTTTTATTATTATTTATTCGACATTATAAAAATAAGTATTTAAAATTTCAGGATTGTTTATATGAACGCAATAATTGTATTAACCCATTTTACTTATCCTACAATTAATAAAATGGAGAGTTGGATGCGCGCGTCCCCATTTAAAAATAAAATATTTATGTAAATTTAAGGATAATTCACTTTACGTAGCAGCCAGCTCAATTTTGGTCAATATTTACGCTAACCGTAACGTCACTAGTGAGATTCGTGACGCTTGTAAAGGTAAGTGCACTTACACTGGAATTGGTCAGATGGCACATCACGGAAAAATATAAAATATACGCAATCATATAATACAACGCACATTCATGCGGACGGAACAATCCGTCATGACTCCGACAATCAGAATTAAAATCCGTCCGCTTCGTACGTACCGTACGTACCCATGCCGATGATGTGCGATACCTGCCGGAATTATTCCGATAGGTTTCGCACATATTACGTATATGTATGTAATCGGACAGCGTCATTATCAGGAACTCTGTTCTACACTAACTAAATTCGGACTGTTTTCGTATTTTATATTGTTAGTCGTTCCCACTCGCTTACATTTAATTAGGGTTTCCATGTTTTTTAGATGTTCCATATATGTAGATATCTTTAAAATATATTACAGAGTATTTTTAAACTTTCAAAAAAAAAATGCCAATTCCAATTAAATTTGTGACTTTTGTGCATTATGCACTGATATTTTATTATTTAAGAAATTTATATAAGAAGTGGACCAAACCAAGTCCATATATATATACATAAATTAATAATTAATTTGTTACTATTAATTTCAGACAACCTCATTTTCTTTCTTATCTCCATTTTTACTTCATAAAAAAATATATATTTGTGGTAAATCACAATCACGTTTATATTGTTTGCAATTTTTCCATTAGTACTTTTAAACGATCGACACTAATTAATAATAAGATAAATTCCGGAAATTGATTCCGACGTACAGTGCGTTGAGACAAAATAAAATTCCGTTCGTCCGTTCCGAGATAAATACATACTATTGATGAGTGAACAGATAGTTTACTGGCTAGGTGCTTCCATGAAAATAGGGCAACTTTATGATGTGATTAGTCTTTACTATTTTTTACATACTGTACAATTTTAAATTAGTGTGATTTATAGCCGATACATAGAATAATTCATGTTTAAAAAAGTCAATCACTTTGTTTAGTATTTTAAGATAAATTCAGGATTTTGTAAATTTAGACGTCTAGAGATTGACACATATAGCTAGAGAGTAATATAATATTTTTTAAGGAATTAATGTAATAAAATAAGACTCACACACAGGCGTAGCTTCACTTTTATTAGGAACATATTTTAGACAGTATTATTATTAATTTAACTTAGAAAATGTTACTTTACAATACAATCAAGTGTAGCTTCAGCTAAAATTCTTTAAGATAAGGTAAAAAATAAAACAAACGAGACACATTGCTCTATGAGGTAATAATTAACAAAAAAGGCTCCTTGCCTATAAAATAATCAATCTCAATCAATCAATCAAGCGCGGGTCTAACGGATTACGGACTGACGATTCAGAAGAAAACCTACGAATAATCTGTTCGGTTATATATACCACAATACCTACGGTCATTTAATGAACAGGGCTTACAAAACAATACTAAATCGTTGAGAATTAAAAACAATTGCGTAGGTACTATTTAATATAAAAATTGCTTACCGAGGGACTGACAAAGTCACTGGAACAAAGCGTGCTCGCACATCTCACGCCGCAGTTGCACTGAATTACAAAATGGCCGACGCAAGGCGAACGGCATTTGCAGATAACTTCATGTCTATACTTTAAAATCAACTGATTCTCATTCCCTCATTCGCGATAAACGTCGCGTAATTTCAAAATTCCTAAGCGGCTAGGGCCTGATGGTTAAAGTCGCGGACACATTATTAGGCAAATAATCATATTTTTAACTGTCTTAAATAAGATAAAAGTGTACAAAAGGAATGTTTTTTAGATATTGGCGCCCGAAGGCAAAATTTTGGTAGGCGGACACGGCTAGGGCCTGATATTTGTGATAGTTAAGAAAGTTTTCTAAAGTATAATTCTAGATTATTTCAAATATCTTAAGGGCAATAAATAAAACATATATTAAGCAGTTACCTATTAATTAAAAAGTAAAATTAATTTAATTTAATGCAGTAAAAAATGCCTGTGAGTTGCCTATTTTCATGGAAGCATCCGGCTACAAGTACGCATAAAAATAGTATACTTTGATTCAAAAGAACTTGCCATGATTGCAACATTACACACTTAGTTTTTTGTGGTTCACATTGCACAGGTATACTGTTGAACATTGTCATATAAAATGAATACACCAATATAAAACATGATAATTAAGTAAATGTTTGTATGTCTGAAAGTTCACCGTTTTCGAAAAAAACGCAGTTGAAGGTACAAGTAAATTCAATTCCGGCCCTGATATTGCAGTACGACAACGCAACGTTGCATTCAATAAGGTAGGAATTAGCAGCATCAATGTTGTATTTATTTTGTACTTTTTTTTGCTCATTTGATTAGATTAAGTATGATTCACGATGTCACTGTCTGCCTGCATAAGTTATTTGTCCTTTTAACGTTGTCAATCACTCATTTGTACTGAGGTGAGTGTGTCACTCACACAATGGTACGGTAGACCTTTGTGATGCGATCCTGATAAACGGCGAATGTGAATACAGTATTAATGTAACAATCGAATTATACAGTTATAATAATTAAAAAAAAAACATGGCTTCCTGACACAAAATACAACAAAAAAGTGTTTTTTCAATCCAGTGACAATTGAGCTCGCAAATCGTCTTTGTAAATTTGAACGTACAAATTGTTTCATTACGGGCCTGGATCTAGGCGACTAACGTCGCTCAGCTGATCTAGTGCGGATGTAACAAGTACCTACCGGGAAGAAGCCGAATGCACTTCCACTTTGTAAAAAAAAGGTAAAAGTGAAAAAGGAATGCGTACCTTTTATAAAAAAATGTTTATATTGTCCGCCATTCGCTTCAATGCAACACTGACAGCGGCGTACACAGTTGGTGCTAATTTTGCTAATTTTGCGAAGGGTGTGCGCACTTTCATGAACTGTTAATGTAAATGTGTAGTGTGAAATTTTTGCAATTTATTTCCTTTTTGGTAATTTTACTTCCAATGACCCGCAAAAAGATAACGCACCCTGACTAATACTTCAATGATGGTTTGGAAATTTACCTTAATAAAAATAAAATTATCCAAATGATGCTCGTTTGCAGACTAATGTTCACGTAACTTACATTTTTTGTTCTTTTGTGTTGGTACATTTAGGTAGTACCTGCCTATAACGTACTTATTTAATTTATTTAGTCTAAATATTATGTGTAGTACTAAATTGTTTGTTTATCTTAGACGTTCGATAATCGGCAATGTTTACAATCTCGATCCATGTAGCATGTAGCTGCAGTTTTTATCCCACTACGCTATCGGCAGACTCTTACATATGTTGCCAATTCACGCACAGAACCGGCTTCGGATTGTAAATTACTGTGATTTAAATATGAAAATTACATTGTTACCATTCGAAATAGAGATGTATTCACAATGTTTAATTCTAGGAATCAATTAAAATATTTTTAACACTAGGTATTATATGCACCCATTCATCTTAATTGCTTTGTTTTAGCATGAATAATCCAATAGCACATACCTATTAATAACTTAATAACCTGCAGCTGTTCTTTATCATAAAAAGACAAATTTAGCCTCCTTCAATCAGTTTATTTAGATTAGAATTATGTGTTCTGTAAAAGCACAGAAGCGTGTTACAATATGGATATCGAAACCATTAAATAGATAAACCTTCTTTCTTTAAATCTCGAAAACTATTCGAAAGAATGATTCAACAAAAGTGTGGCCCTTAGGGGTCATCCATAAATTACGTCACACGAATTTCATAATTTTTTGACCCCTCCCCCGTCCTTGTCACAGCTGGTCACATTTGTGAGACTCCCCTCCTTCCTAGTGTGACGTCACATATTTTGCAATTTTTACATCTAAAAATTATTGAATTAAAACAGCAGTTCCGAAATTAGTTTTATTTCTATTTAAATTATTTAATAAAATTAACATTTCAAGAAATTAACAAAAACAACGATTGCTATACTACACTAGTAGAGCGAGTGGCGGACAAAACAATTTGAATCTTACGTTTGTTCAGATAGAGTTGCTNTAGAAATTATTGAATTAAAACAGCAGTTCCGAAATTAGTTTTATTTCTATTTAAATTATTTAATAAAATTAACATTTCAAGAAATTAACAAAAAAAAAACGATTACTTATATTAATTATAGGAAAACTTAATCATCTTGAGCCCATGGATATTGAAACCACCCCTTTAAATTGTAGAGTTGCAAATGTTTTTAAGTTTTTTGTTAATATTGCAAAGTTCGTGTTTTAACACGTACATTTTGAAAATTTTCAAACTTGGGACCCCTCTCACGCCCTTGTCACACAATGTCACACTTCGTTGACCCCCTCCTTCCCCCTTAACATGTGACGTAATTTATGGATGGCCCCTTTTCCCCGGAAATTTTCTCAACAGTTTTTGAAATACATATATTTCGTATAACTGAGGGCCGGATAATCGGGTTTTTACTGTATATGTTTTAGAAGGTGGTTTAAAAGATAAAAACGTAAAACTAGTTGTAATTAACTTTGTATGGTACTGTTTCAATTTATTTGAGCGTCGTATTATGAAGAGCACAAATTTGATACACTTTCCGAATATTAATTGGTCCAATCTCTCAATAATATACGCCTATAGGGTACTGTAATACAAAGTGACAGAATGTCCAAATATAATAAGCCGTTACTTGTATTTTTTTTTACTGACTCTTGATTTTATGCTTTACCTACGGCGAAAGCAAACAAAGTAATCGTAAGCTATTATTCAAGACGAAATAGTATTTACCTATACGTAATAGTGGCCTTCGATAAAATTATTGCGCTTATCATTTCTGATAACGCTGCTATAATATAATCAAATTATATCACGTGCTGGTCTTATGACAGAGAATTCACACAGATTACTGTTGCTACCATTTATCACATCCGATCTTTCATTATTGGCAATCTGTCAAGAAGTGAAATAATAAATGACGTAATTAAATAAAAAACACGAAAAAACCCGACTGTGGTGTAAAAAATACAGTTTAAATGATTAAATACATTACAGGTACAACTAAAAAGTACAAAACAAGCAGATAAGACTAAGAGTCCATTACATTTTCCTTACGTTGGAAAGTTTATATTTAATACGTAATTAATGAGATTAGATAAAATTATTACAATATATTTTTAAAATAAACTAAATTTAAATGCAGGCGGGGCTCATTCCTTTAGATTTACCTTTTATTTTATGTCCGAAATGCTCAGGATAGGAAAGAATGGAGGTGCATGTCCAACCAGTCTTAGGACTGACGACCTTATGATGATGATGAATATCCGAATATTCAGTTTTCAAGAAAAACCTAGTTTATAGTACAGGTAACTCCAATTCCGGACCTGGTAAAGAAATGGTAACGTCGCATTCAATTAGCTAGTGATTAGCATCATCGGAGTTGTACTTCTTTTATATTTTTCTGCTCATGTACTGTTTCTTACATTCAACCTATAGTAGCTTGTTCTTTTAATATTTAAACCGTGTATTAAGTAATCAGTGTGTTAATCAACCAATGTGCAATTTAATTCAATTCAATTTAAACTAATTCAGTCACACATCAATCATTGGAGTAGGTCAGTATATCACTACAGAACAGTAGTTGTTACAATAGTGTGATACGATACTTATTTACGGGTGTGAACCATATCCCCGTGCCGCTTTACAGGTCGAAATCCTTGGTAATAATAAAAGAACGTTAGCTCCTCTCATATGACAGTATGACAAATTTTAAACTGTATCCTTATCATTTGCAGCGAGTACAAACCTTGCTTGAAACCACGAGGGATTTGTGTCAGTAGTTTCGAAAAACAAGAAGTGCTACAGAGCCTATTTTTTATCTAGAGTTTTGTTTATACGCAAATGTTGCTACACGCGGGACGGAATTTTGAATTTTAACAAAGTATAGTTACTTAATAACGATGTGAGACAAAACCATATGTCGTTTGTCGTTCACGATTTCAATAACGGTTTTCAATAAACGTTTGATGCGAATTTTTAGCAGATTCACTGTTCAAGCCGTTAGTTCTACCTGCGGATTTAAATGGTACAATGTATTTGACTTTTTTACAATAAACTTCCGATGTAGCAATGCAACTACGTAAACGTTATGTTATTTTAACTTGATAGTGCACCACCCTCGCTATACCTTGACCGACGTGCATTCCCGATCCAAATCTAAATCAGCTAGCCTTTATTGAATGTGCGTGTACCAAACCCGAGTGCGTAACTCTAATGATTTACACGACCACGTGATAATCGCTGCAACTGAAATATGCCAAATGCCGAACGTTTTTGAACAACTCAAAAATAGTTTCGATAAGCGTCTCGAAGCAGGGTACTTAATTTGGAACAATTTTTGTAATAGACGTATGTGTATGTTTAGTTTTGTTACTCCCGAAACCAAAAGTTCCTCCATATGTAAGCGATAAGTCACTCACAAACAAAAATCAGTAAATAATCAACTTTTGCTAATGGCATGACTGGGCTATTGGCAAACCACCCACAAAAAAGATAACGCACCTAACAATACCTCAACGGTAGTGTGTATCCAGATAATAATCGTTTACCTACTGATAATTATGTAACCTGCATTTTTTTTCTTTTGTTCTTAATGCATGTTGAGGCGTAATTTCCACAGTAGTGCATGCTATCAGCGACGAATAAATGTATTATTTAATTCATTCATAATAATAGGCGTCTAAACATTATGTGTAGTAGTTGTTTGTTTATCTTAGACGTTCAATAGCCATCACTGCTTATATTCTAAATTGAAGTAGCTGCAGAGTTTTTATCTCAGTTCAATATTAGGCACACACCTACGTTGACAATTCACGCACAGGGCCGGCTTTGAACTGTAAAAAAAATGCCCTTAACCACGATGCTGATCTAACCAAACGGTTCCTTGTTGCATCTAGTTTATACCTTCCAAAGCTCTGCACTTATTTCAATTCCACACTGTACAAAAATAAGTACAAGGATGGCGTATTCTAAGCATATGGTGAACTAGCTGCTTAAACTTATGTAGAATTGCACAACTTGCATGGCTTCAATGTGCTCAAACGGAACTAATTATAAACCAATGCATTCGGAAAGGTATCTCTACTGTAGTGTTCTATTTAGAAAATGTTTATGTATTCTTATGGCTAAAGCATCACTATAATAAAACACTAGTCCAGGAGCCGGCGACACTGAAAACACATTGTGGAGTAAAATAAGAGTTTGATATGCGTAAATTTAGGAAGTTGAAAAACTATTAAAAAATTGTTATCTGTTATCAAAATGTAATAATGTTTCACTGTAATCGCGGCTATTCATTATTTGTAGTTCATTCGGTAGAAAATTTCCTACCCTTTCAGAAAAAAATCACGCAAACCATTTATTTTGTTTCATTTAAGAAAACATCTTGGTGTGCAAACACAAAAACTGCAGGAAGTTGTTAAATAGACTTGTTTTGGAATAAATGTTTTTATAGAATAAGATGTCTTATCCCTTTCTTAGATTTAAAATAATATACGGATATTTATTAAAGGAATTACTACTCCAGAAAGTATTTTAGCATCCATTGTGTAAAATATTCTTATCGTTAGTCGTTTTATTTTGCAGAATCTTATTCTTATTTTTTCCCCTTTACTTGTGCTATATAACATTTCTTCTTGCCAAATTTCATTATTATTATAAGTCAACGGGAAGTACTCTATAGGTGAGTGCCAAATATGAGGCATAAACGGCCGTATCTTTTGATTGCGTTGATTTAGAAGTTCGATCTTTTCACGGCTAGAAGGGATTGCAGACCTGACTATTTGATTTGATATTAATTTCTATTTGACATCTCCACGCATTTCTGAGACCGACAGATAGACGGTCAACGAAGTGACCATATAAGGGTTCCCTTTCTCATCTTGAGGTACGGAACCCTAAAAAGAAGTTCGCATGTGACTTCGGAGAATTCTTCACACACCACCACTCTTTCTTATCCTAAGCTAATCTTCGTATTTCCATCAAACTAGAACATCCCCTATCCTTAATTACCTGTAAACAATAATCTATTCTAGGTCAACCTCTACTCCTCCTAACTCCTGTTTCTACCTCTAATATGTCTCCGACTACACCTTCATGCCTGAGAAGGTGTCCTGCCGACTTATCTCACCAATTTCTTATTGACTTCCAGAGAGTCTGCTTGTCTCCTATTCTTTTTAATACCTCTAACGAATACATTCTAAATAATAAAATCAATATCCGCGATGACAGTAAAACAGTAATCCATTTATATAATAGTTTACTCTATTAACAATATTGCATACCAAGCTTATTTTATTCGCATAATTTTTAACCATTAATATTATATATAAATGAAATTATGAGTGCTGTCAGCACAGGGCAAAGTAGTATTTAGTAGTTAGTTTCAGCAATTTCTTATGCTGAAGTGTACGATGTGTTGCATATCTATTTACAAACAATTCCTTTAAATTTAATTTTTCAAACAATTTTTAACACAAAGAAAGTGATTAAACAAATTGTTCACAAAAGTGAATTTTGACCTCTCGAAGCAATGGTGCTAACAGTTTCGAGCTCACAGTGACTGATAGGGAGGAAGAACTTAATTCGCATAAAATTTTTTCCATATGATGCGGCCTTTAGTGTCACCTGCCCCTAGCTTAGCTACGTATTTACTTATTAAATTCTAGGAGGAAACATTTATGAACGCTATTATATATTTAATCTCACACAATTCTATGACAAATTGCATCTTTTGCGCAAAAATAAATGAAATCACACAATTGAATGCATGCATGTTTCCTTAATAATTTAATTCAGTAATTTAAAAACGTGGAAAACAAAAGTAAAGCATTCAAGATTTAATTAAAACGAATTGCACATTTGAAATCAGCAATTCAAACAAGACCTGTAGTTTTGGAACGGAAACTAAATTAAAATGCAGACCCTCGTTTCAGTTACTCTTTAAAGATATTCCGATTTCCTTGCTTAATTTGCATAAATTAATTCTATTCAAATATTAGCCGAAAAATGGAGCTACAAAATTTGCTTATCAGGCAAATTAGTTCTGTTAATATAATTAGCGACTTGTTATAACAATCTCATATCCGAATCGTTAGGCATTATGAAAATAAGTATAAGTTACAGTATCACCAAATGGGCCCTTATCTATTTAACGAATGACGTCACCAACTGTATTTATACCAAGGCAGGGCAGTTTCTCCTCAGTGTTGAACTACATAGCTTAGACAACTAATCTAATTACGCTATTTGCATATTAGTAGCTAGTACATTAAAAGTTCTTTGTAATTAAATAAATTTGTTTTAAAAACTCGTTCACTTTATTCGGGTTCAAAACTGGCGCAGTCAGTAGGATTTGCTGAACAAGAATCTTCTTGAACATCCAGCGGCACCTTTCCTGGAAAGAAAATCTTGGTGGATTTCAATCCTTAACAGCAAAACCTTCATCACAAAGAACTTATTCATCAACACTCGTTAACTGGAGAGGTCGTACGTAAGTAGAGTTCCTTTCTTTGTTTCCTATTTTTCCTGTTTTTGAATTAAGGCATTTTTATATTTTTCGCTGTTCATTGAGAACAATTAGTCTAATAAGCATTTACTATTTTATCGCATTATTTTTTCTTGAAAGAGAAATATTCTAATTTTGTGCAAATATCTAAGAAAATAATAATAATATAATAAAAGAATAATAATAATTAAAGTTAAGTCACATTCTAAAATAAATTTATTCTAAAGAAAAAGAAATATGGCAAACCCAACTACAGAAATCAATATTCCATGGTTAGAAGCTAATTTAAGGACTATTCCGCAATTTTCAGGTGATAGTCGATTGCTAGAACTTTTTATAGAAAATTGTGATGCAGTTTTTCAAATTTATTCTTCACTAAATAACGTAACTCTGAATAATTTCGTCCTTCGTCATATTAAAAATAAATTAACAGGTAATGCACAATTAGCAGTGTTAGGTAGACCAGAATTGTTATCTTGGGATTCTCTTAAACAACTACTCAGGGATTTATTTAGTGATAGGACAGATATTGTATGTTTAGAGTATGAATTAATGACCGCACAAATAAGAAAAGGACAAAGTTGGCTAGACTTTGGTTTCTTCTTACAACAGAAACGTAGTTTAGCAATTTCTAAACTAGCAACCCAAAATTTAGATCAGAATGCCCGTTTGGCACGAATTGATCACTATAATAAATTAATTCTTCAAACCTATCTACACCAAATGCCTAGGGAACTTCAATTTAGATTAGAGGCAAAAAACCCTCAAGATATCGAGGATGCAATTAACTATATTAAAGAAATAGAAAGTTTCGACTTAGTAGACAGACTATTAAAAAGTAGGTCTCAGAATTTACCTATAAGACAACATCCTAAACCATTTTTCCAACAGTCACTGACACATAGACCACAACCTCAATCGTTCCATACTTTCAGACCTAATTTTAATAACCAACAAAATCATAATTTTTCTTCGTTCCAACAAAATTCTAATTCATTTCCTAGGGGACCCATACATTTTCAAACAAGACCTGTACAAACAAGATTCCCGACAAACGCACAAGTTTTTAAGACAAACAGACAAGAAAACGTTTGGAAACCTTCAAAAAACCCTCAACCTCAACCCGAACCAACACCAATGAGTGTAAATACTTCCAATGTTTCCCGTCCGCAAAATCATAATTTTCCGCGACAAAATACTTTCCGAAACCATTTTCAAAGTACTGGTCCTAGAAATTTCGTTTCAGAAGAACTCCATAACAACGAATTCGTTTTTGAAAATCCTTTTGAAAATTCCCTTCAAAATGAAAATTATGAAAATCGCTTTACGCAACATTCATATAATAACGATCAAAATTATTCAGAAACTATTTTTCACGAAAATAACAAAACTAACAACATAAACGAAAACGATCATTTTACTGACACTAATACGCATTACGATTATGACCAATTAAAGTCTGATACAAATTTTTGTTACAAGAGCCTGAAGAAGAATGCAAGGTAATTACTGAAATTAATCACGTAAAAAACAACGCCCCTTTACCTTACATAGAAATAGAAAATCCTCCTTTAAGACTTTTAATAGATACCGGTTGTAACACCTCTATAATAAGACCAGATTTAGCGCAGAAATATTATCCTCATGAAATTTTTTATAGCCCTTCAAAAATTAAATCTCTAAGTCATGGTGAAAAAACTATTAATTATAAAGCTAGTATTCCAGCGTTCAACGAATTCCAATCAAATAAAAAATTAACTTTATTATTATTTAATTTTCATACTTATTTTGATGGCTTAATAGGATGCAATGATGTTGTAGATTTAGGATTAGTCATAGATTTGAAAAACAAAGTTTTATTTAACAATAATATAAATATTCCGATAAAATTTAGGACATCAGAAATTTCTCATGAGATAAAGATTGAACCACTCCAAACAACCTTATCCTGTATACCAGTAAATATTAACAATGGAGAAATAATAGTCCCACAAACAAAAATAGATAAATTAATTATTCCTGAATGTATATCTACCGCAAATAATAATTTAGCTAAAGTTGAAATTAAAAATCCCACGAACGATCTTATTTGTATTCGATTGACTAAACCAATTGTTTGCGAACCATTTGATAACAATAGATATGAATTGTTTCATGCTAAGCTAACATCCGACTCAAATTTTCGAAATTGTGATAGTAAAGTAAATATTGAAGACTTGATACGAACAAATCACTTAAATAAAGAAGAATGTGAAGCAATAATTAAACTTTGTCACAAATATAGCGACATATTTCAGAAACCGGGTGATAAGCTTACGTTCACTAATCAAGTTAAACATGAAATCAAAACGAAAGACGAAATGCCTGTTTTCACTAAGTCATATAGGTACCCCTTTGTCCACAAGGCAGAAGTTCAAAAACAAATACAGGAAATGTTAGACAACGGTATTATTCGACCTTCAGATAGCCCATGGTCAAGTCCAATTTGGATTGTACCAAAAAAATTAGATGCCAGCGGAAAACAAAAGTGGCGCATTGTCATTGATTATAGAAAGGTAAATGAAAAAACCATTGACGACCGTTACCCTTTACCAAACATCACAGACATACTAGACAAATTAGGACGCGCGCAATACTTTTCAACAATCGATTTAGCATCAGGATTTCATCAAATTGAAATGCAATCTGACTCCATACAAAAAACAGCTTTCAATACAGAAAACGGACACTGGGAATTCTTAAGAATGCCCTTCGGTTTAAAAAACGCGCCTGCGACGTTTCAAAGGGTTATGGACAACATATTAAAAACTTTGCAGGGTAAAATTTGTTTTGTCTACATGGATGACATTATTGTATTCAGTACCTCGCTACAAGAACACATTCAAAATTTAACCCTTCTTTTTGAACGACTTAGGGAAGTCCAGATGAAGATTCAACTAGATAAATCTGAATTTCTTTGCAAAGAAGTTGAATTCTTGGGACACGTAGTTACTCCTGAAGGTGTTAAACCAAATCCCCGGAAAATAAACGCTATAAAAAACTTTCCTATTCCGAAAACAGTTAGGGAAATTAAAAGCTTTCTAGGTTTGTTAGGATATTACCGACGATTCATAAAAAACTTTGCTAAAATAACCAAACCTCTAACGAAATGTTTAAAAAAAGGAGAAAGAATAGAATTAACTTCAGAATATATCAACGCTTTCGAACAATGTAAGACACTACTTTGTAATGACCCTATTTTGAAATACCCAGACTTCACCAAACCATTCATAGTAACGACGGACGCCTCGAATTATGCTTTAGGAGCTGTTTTAAGCCAAGGTGTGATTGGTAGCGATCTACCTATCGCATATGCTTCACGCACTTTAAACCCCGCTGAATGCAATTATTCAACAATTGAAAAAGAACTTTTGGCAATAGTTTGGGCAGTAAAACAATTCCGACCCTATCTGTTTGGCACTAAATTCAAAATTGTCACGGACCACAAACCTTTACAATGGTTATTCTCGTTAAAAGAACCAAACTCGCGACTTGTTAGATGGCGGTTGAAGTTATTAGAATACGATTATGAAATAATTTATAAAAAGGGTAAAGCTAACTGCAATGCAGACGCTCTTTCACGCATCGAAATCAATGCGGCGGAAAACGAATCAATTATTGCAGACCCAGACGATCTGTTAGATAGCGAAGATGAAAACTATTTTGACGACAATCGCACTACTGATAGTAGTAAAGACTGATGACGACTTCATCTTAACAAACATCCGCTCTCCGATTCTACCAGTCGAAAGGGGAGATATTAATTTAGTTACACATTATCATAATTTCATAATCCATTTAAATTTTACTGACATTCATAATATAATGTTTAGGTATAACAAAACCCTCGTAGAGATTAGGAATAAATTTAATACAACTAGCAATTTAAGTCAATTATTAAAAAAGTCATTGGATAACTGTATAAGTCATTTTAATCTCGTTAACGAACTTTTAAATAGTTTTAAAACTGTAGGACGTGAAAAAAGAGGATTACTAGATATCGTAGGTAAAACTAGCAAGTTTCTTTTTGGTACACTCGATCAGGACGACAAGAACGAAATTATTAGAGACATTCAAAAACACGAAAACCAAATTAAATATTCTACAACTTTGATGAATACCTTGATAGAGCATTACAATACTTCTATAAAAGTTATTTCTGATAATATGCACAATACGTATGCACATGTAGAAGAACTAGAAAAGCTAGAAGCTTCTGAATTTCGTAAATTAGATAATTACCTGTCAATCGATAATCTCTTACAGCGAACCAATAACGGTTTAGATGTAGCTTTTGGAATTTTGAACAAAATTAGGATAGGATTAAGTCTGTTAAGATTAAATAATGTAGATGTTCAGCTGTTACCTCTCAACGAACTATCAAAGTTAATAAAACAGAGCGAAACGCTCTATTCAAAGGATAGAATTATGCAACTGGATAACCTAAATTCGTATTATCATATTTTAACTGGTGAATATTTTCTTAATAAAAACATAGTTGTNTTCTTCAAACGATTTTATTTTGGGTAAAGGCTTTTGCGGTCAATAGGTGAACTGGTGCTATTCAAAAGGCCATCGTCGGTTGAAGTTGCTTCCTAACATTTCGGTAGCACAAGTGGCGAGCTTCTTCGACATTAGAGAAGGAAAATACTCTTACTTTTACCTTTTTTTTACAAGGTGGAAGTGCATTCGGCTTCTTCCCCGGAGGTACTTGTTACATCCACACTAGATCAGCTGAGCGACGTTGGTCGCCTAGATCCAGGCCCGTAATGAAACAAATTGTACGTTCAAATTTACAAAGACGATTTGCGAGTTCAATTGTCACTGGATTGAAAAATTGTATAACACTTTTTTGTTGTATTTTGTGTCAGGAAGCCATGTTTTTTTTAATTATTATAACTGGGACACCCTGTATAAAGGACAGAGAGAGCTTTCTAGCTGAAGAGTACCCTATAAACATTAAAGAACATTCTTGTCGAATTCATTGAATTCGTTGTTATTTGGCCGTTTTGGGATACAGCTGTTTATTACCTTTGCCCTTGGTCGGCTTGGATTATATATCCCATGACCAACCATTTCAGTACTCGCCCCTGATTAAAATTCAAATATTAAGAAATAGCCTTGAAACGTATACTTCTGTGAAACCCAAGCAGGTACCGATACCACCCCCTTGGAGGGAAAATAGTAGTAGAGAGACGAGACAACTTTAAATTTTGAATAAATAATTGCACTTAGAGTAGTCAAAAGGATCAGTCAACATAAACATTTATCATCGAATGTCACGTAACAATTAACATAAACAAATTTATTTGATCAGCATAAACACAAACCCAATCATTAATATTAATTTTAATTATTAACTAGTTTTGTTGAAGTTGTTGTTATTAATATATTTCAAACGAAAGAAGTGGCACGGCAGGGATAATCTTTTCATTCTCTTCTGTCTTCATTTCGTCCATCTCATCTTTCTCACCCGAACCACCACCCACCCATTCCCACGATTCCTGAAGGCAGGCTGAAGAGGGCCTTCCGCCTTACCTTCCGGCGCAGTCTGGAGGGACTGCCCGCCCACCAGCATTACTGGCTGGTGGGAATGAAACACCCAAAAGTTTTTTTTTTCTAACAGGACGAACGACACGCAGAGGACGCGCGACATCGTCGAAATCTTTTTCTTCTCTACATACATACGCCAGAATCGACTTGCGGGATTTAGCTTCTTGTACTGTTTCGTTGTTATCTTTTCCAGTCTTAACCACTAAACCAATCATAACGAAATTTTGTACAAATAGTTTCAGATACAGAAAAGCCCACATGGTAGCTTTTATCCAAAAAATATACTGTTTCCAAGGGGTAGAAAAGAATGTGGTCGATTTCACGCCTTAACTACTCAAAAAAATATACTGCTCCCGAGGGATAGAAAAATTAGTTTTATGTGGTCGTCGATGGTCTGATACGTATTCAAAATCTAGTCGTCTGTAATTTTAGTACTGATGGAACATGGCAAACAATATTTAATCATATTGTTTGTCTCCTCCACAATAATTAGATTCACTAGTGTGACTTCATCCCCTCTTTAATAGTTTAAAATTGTATGTATTAATTTGTAGTATCAAAATGTCTCAACTAAATGATATAACTAGCTAACGAAAACATACGTAGTTGAGTTTACATTATCACTTACTTCAAAAGGAGATTCTTAACATCTTTAAGAACACCCAGGTCGAAATAAATAAAAATGCCCTAATTTAGTGTTAAGACCCAGTTCTGAAACGTTCTCGATCATTTTGACCTAATACACTTGAGAACATTTTACTATATAGGGTGTCCCAGTTATAATAATTAATATTTATACCACAGATTCCTACGGACATTTGGAACATAAAATGTTATAACNTGTTGAAGTTGTTGTTATTAATATATTTCAAACGAAAGAAGTGGCACGGCAGCGCAAAAACGTAATAAACAATTCTAATAGATATATTTCCACTTATTCTAAACGGGTGTTTGATGACTGATGGGAGACCCGTAAATCCGCAAACCCATCCAAAATTGTATTTGTCGTATGTACACATCGGACAGACAAGAAGATACGACAACGCTACACGGAACACATTAATAGCTGCATAAAAGGTAAAATGCACTTAAATTATACTCAACATCTTACCGAATATCAACGTGAAACAGGACCAATTAAAAACACCCTTAAAATTATACATAAAGCACCAAAACGTAAAAAATAAACATTTTACAAATATTATCCAAACAAACAAACATAAACATACAAATATATAACCAATCGGATATCATATTCTCATCACTACAACACACACAACACTAAATTTAAATCTAGTTTGACGATGCCGAAAGGCTAGGGCTGCCATCACCTAAATTGCCGACGCCGGGTAAACACGGCAAAAATCCCGGACATTTGGGCGAAATATGGTTTTTTTCCCGGACACCCCTGAAAAAATATATTTTGCAACAGAAATAAAAGCATCATCATAATTTAATTTTTATTCAATTATACAGCTCGTAATTAAAATCGAATTAACTACGTATGTAACCGCAACAAATAATAGACATTTTTAATGTAATTTAAGCACTCTGAGAAAAAACCGTGTGTATGTTTAGCAAGTTTCTTTCTTTCGTCTATTGCTGCGTGACTAACGAAAACGATCTATCTACGATCGCACTGTCAATGAATACATCGCTTATCTATAAAAAAAGTTGGATTTCCCCTGACAACAAAAGTCACTTTTTAAAAACCGCTGCCGGACGGCCCCCGGACGCCCTTCAAACTAGGACAAATCCGGGGAATCCTGAACGGATGGCAGCCCTACGAAAGGCTAAACTGCTGTTGCTAAAAAATAAGAAAGTTCGTAAGTACAGAATATTTATTTATTTACTATTCCTTTATTTAAACATCGCCTCCTATAGAGACATACAAGATGTAGGTATATATAAGAAATAATCAATTTATAACAACGAATTTGGTTAAACCCTACATAAATTTTGTTTTTTGTCATTCCAAAATAATCAGGGAAAAATCAGTTAAATAACAACTCAATATTTCATTTGAGTGTGGTGTTACCTGCGAATGATGAGGATCCGTGGATAAAGAAGGTTAGAAATGAAGACGTAGTAGCTAAAATAGAAAAACAGAGTAGTCTATGGAAGTCAATAAAAAATAAGAGAGATAGGTTGGTAAGACCCCTTCTTAGGCATTCAGGTCTAGTCGGAGAGTCGCAAATAGTTAAGGATGTGGGATGTTCTAGTTTTTAGCTCAGGTGAGTTTCCCAACCAATTTTACGATTGACGATCTTATGATGTTATGATGATAAAATATGTGAAGCCACACTACCTTTCCAAGTAAAGTTTTTTCCAGCGTATCCAGAAGCAGTTTGTTTTCAACGGGGTCCTTTTCGATGATCAAATAGGCCAGGGTAAGTGTTACTACTATACTGAGCCTAATTCTACTTAAAATACACAATTGCTTTAAAATGCATGCGCAAGTGAGAATGAGATTCCCTTCCAACATATGTTCAGAAAAGCGAAATGTAAAAAGGAGAAAAAAGTTGAAATGCTTTCAAAAAGTATGTAATAAAATGATTTGGGATTCAATTTTGTGGGAAATAAAAGCTTACTACACCATCTTCTGAAACGTAAAAGATTTGAAGACACGTTTTGTCATTTTTTAAAAATCAAATTGAACATTCTCTACATCGTGGGAAGATATTTACATCATCCGGATACCCGAATACGTTGCGTCATCTGGGGTATGATCCGCAAAATATTCTAATAATATTGAAAATTACTTTTCAGTTACATTTCTTACACTTGTTCATCAGTTATTGATTCGTATCTAGAGTGTAACATTTTGTCATGAAAACCACTATTCATTAACGACAATTTGTAAAACTCAAAGGCTTTGAGCTTAATATGTTAATTAATTAAAAATTATTAATATGATAACCGAATAAAAAATAAATATCCGTAAATTTAACTATATGAAATTAATTCTTTCTATAAAAAAAAAAATGTTAAGCAAGATTTACGAGTTTTCGTGGTTTATAAAACCAATGGCAATAGTTAGCAATTCTCATTTTATTTTTCACATTCATTAGAACTTGTAAACATACATGTACATACCTATGATCTATTTTTGTAAATATTATCGATTAAAGTTGTTTCTGTTTATAACAAAATTCAAGGAAATGAGTATTTTTTCACATACGAACGAAAAAAAATAATTTTCAATTTGTTATTCAAATTCTCATAATACTTACTGACAATCTTTCTGTTTCATAAGAACTACCTACTGACTTAAATTTTGGAAACATGACGTATTTCTATGATTTGATAATTCTTCATTAATAATAATTACGTATTAGTTAGTCAACAATCAAATGCTAATGCTAATTAAATAATTTTATGAAGACACATACAATATATTGTCGTCTAACGATATTTAATGCTAATTGTAGTTAAAAACTCAATATTGTTCTTTACAACGCGGTCCGAACGCGGCCAGCCACGTTATATACACCGGCCATTTTATATTTCCATTAAAACTGTTGTTTCTTGTTGTATTCGTTAGCGAGTTATCTCATGAATATGATAATATCGTATATTTTAGCATTGTTACATGGCTAACTAGTGGAAAATGATTAAAAAGAAGAAATAAAATAACAATTAAGTAATGACTTTTTGTTAGATTTAAGGTTTTCTAGTGGATATAACAAAAAAATATAATAATCTAAATAAGGTTTTGCAAGAGCAAGATAATTTAATAAAAAATTTATTGAATGCAAACTTAGAAATAATAATTGTTAACATTTTTCGACTTCCCAAAAAGTCAATCTAGAAATTTTTGAAAATGTGCTAAAATTTAACTGCATGCATTATTAGAGGGACCCAGTACAACTACTGATCTAGAAAGCATTGGTGTCGATTTGGTAACCAAATAAAGACATAAGAACACTCATTGGCCTTTACTCCTTTTTTTCATAGAGAACTAAGGGAAGAAATAGTATATACTGAGAATTAAAGTCTAAAATCAAAGCACTGAAGAAACCCAAACACAAAGTTGAAATATTAAAAGGGATTATAGGAATATCCAGAGGTAGTTAATTTATTGTTTAAAGAATAAATACAGAGCAAGAGAAATAAGACCCAGTTTGGAAATAGCCGTTCAATTAATAGAAATATTCCGAAACGTACACTGCTTATGAGCTTCTTTCCCATAGTAGGCGCTCAAGCAAGCACTTTATAAAAGCAACACATGATATCACATTCATAATTAAAAAAAAATATGAGAAAAACTGTTGTAAGATTGATGCACACAAATAGTTAAACCCTCATAATGTCTTTCTGTGGCTAAGAAAAACAATGTCACATTCTTTATTACTAAGGTGTGGTTTTGCTTTAAAGTAATGTTGAGTTTGATAAAAAGTCGGCTGGTGTGAAGGCATACACCCCAACATGTTTTCCCTAAAAGTTGTCCCAATAAAATCATTATTAGTTATTATGTTTTAAGGACTCCCTTAAAGAATTAGCACGATTTTGACAATTTTTAGGGGTTGCTCATAAACTTTAAAAAAAAAACGAAAAAATCGTAAGATATCAATTTTTTTCTAGTAAGCTTTTCAAAATCTGAGCTTAAAATATGATCTCGTAAAGGTATAGGTACAATTTCACATAAAATATAAATATACAGATACATTAAAAACACAACAATATTTAGCTTTCTTGAATTGGAACGTATATTAGGTAATTAAGGATCATATAGTTTAATTCGTAGGAAGATAGGTGTATGTTTATATATAGGATATTGTACATAAATATGTAATATATACGAAATTCATTCATGGAAAAATATATGTTTTTATGTGTTCGTCGTCATTTTTCACACAACACATATTTCGCAAATAGTTAAGGATATGGGTTGTTCTAGTTTTAGGGAAATGCGAAGATTAGATCAAGATAGGAAAGAGTGGAGGTGTGTGTCCGACCAGTCTTAGGACTGACAACCCTTACGATGATGAAAATCGGTCGTTAGATCGCTGGCCACCTGATTAGCCTTCCACTTCGAGGGTCGTTTTTGAAAATGATCGCCGCAGTTATTATGTTCACTTATTGTCAAAAATTCTTCGCATAAAAAAATGTTCGAAATGTCATGTTATTGTTATACTTCATTGGGTGCATCTTACTTGAATTACATACTTAACTGGAAGTGATATCGCATACCAATAAATCATCAAACAGGCAACATGCAACGTACGACACGCCATAAATATCGCAAATACAAAGATTTATGTGGCAAAAACTTCACAATCACGTTCGAGTCATTGTATACCAGTCGGTGTACGCACGTGTTTTGCAACATATAAACTGGCTATTTATACACTTCCCATTGAGATTTTTGGGCCGTGCTTTAAGAAGCAATATTTTCGTATTTACTTAGTGTATCGCGCCTAAGAATAACAACAAATGTCAAAATAAAAGTATGAAATTTTTAAAAAAATATAAAGTAAGGTTAAAAGTACTATTTTACTGCTTCCTTTTCAGAATAATATATATAACACAAAACCCTTACACTGAAACTCAAAAGATATCAGTTTCTTCATAACACACAGAGTTTGAGCATAAGAAAGATTGCAACTGACATGTATTATTGGAAAGAGAAAACATTATTGTTAATGAAAACTTTGAAATGTCTAGATCAGAGCCGGGCAAACTTTAACTTCGCAGGAGCCGCTACATGAGGTTAGTTTGAGTCACTCCATACCCTTCAATGAGTACGAGAGAGTAAGCAGTAATGAATAATTTTGTTTTGTCTTTTTCTTCTCCCTTCCACTCCCATATCAAGCCCCTTCATCCCGTA